>NW_003852412.1:27829151-27833904 GCF_000181295.1 Otolemur garnettii
AGCCCAGGAGTTGGAGGTTGCTGTGAGTGTGATGCCACGGCACTCTACCCAGGGGGACAGCTTGAGGCTCTGTCTCAAAAAAAAAAAAAAAAGAATGACAGAGGTGAGGGGGAGGGAAGATGGGGATGGCTGGAGGGAGGGTGATTAGAGGGATCACCTCTATGGTTTATCTTACAAGGGTACAAGTGAATCTTTCTAAGAGTAGAATATAATCGTCTTAACAAAATAACTAAGAAAATGACACAAAGGCTATGTTAACCAGTTTGATGAAAATATTTCAAATTGTATATGAAAATACCACACTGTATCCCATGATTGCATTAATGGACACAGCTATCATTTAATAAAAAAAAAAAAAAAAGAACGACAGAGGCAAAGAATTTCTGCCTGGAAATCCATAATAACTTTTAGACAACCTTATGCAAAGCTAGGGATCATTTTCTCATATCCAGGTGTGGAAGAGTCCTACCAGTAGTTTCTCCTGTGCAGAGAAATAATCAGTCCATACTCAAACAGTGCCATTTCAGGCAAAAAATTTTAAGACTTCAGATATAAAAGACACAGATTTCCCCTGTTGTGGACTGAATGTTTGCATTCCTCCAAAATTTGTATGTTGAAATCCTAACTCCCCAGGTGTCTGGAGGCAGGGTCTTGGGAAGAAGGTGAGGCGATGATAGTAGAACCCTCATGAACGGGGTCAGTGCCCATATAAAGAGACCATGGAGAGCTCCCTGCCCCTCCTTCCCTGTGAGGACACGGACAGAAAGTGCCCTCTGTGACCCAGAAAGTAAGCCTTCCCAGACATCACAACCATTAGTGAGCGCCTTGATCTTGGATTTTCCAACCCCAAACCGTGAGCTGTCTAAACCTCCCACCTATGGTATTTTTGTTATGGCAGCCTCAATGGACTAGACATCACCAAAGAAGGTAGAAATAAATAGGTGAGGATGTAAAATGACAGCTATTTTGAAATAGAAGATTTGTTTTATACCAAATATTTGATTTTACAAATGTTGCACTGATGATAAAAGATTTAAATACTTACATATAAATAATAGCAATGAAAATGTTATGTCATAATATATTTTCCAAGTTGATTTTCATAATAAAAGAATGTCATGATAAAGAAACAGCCATTAAAATTCTCAGTCTCCAGTTCTAAAGATTCCATTTTAAAATAAATTTTTACCCATGTTTGTTTGCTTATTAAACATTTCTTCTCACACATTTATGAAAAAAAATGGTTGGGTATTGATAACTGACTAATAGCAGAATAACCAGAGTCACATATCACACGTGCTCTAAGAACCTGCGAAGACTCACATTGAATAACAGTCTACATTTATAGAAGCCCATGGGAAAAATCACCACGTTAAAGAAGAATTTCAGGATTTATTACTTGAAATATTTTTATATAAAACAATAGACATAAATATTCACATTAATTATGTTCACAAATTAAGATGTAGAATAGTGTAGGTAACTTTAACAGGGCAAAGTAGAAGCCAGTGAAGTTTTGGTACAGAGGGGACTCAGCACTCCACACACTAAAGCAGCTCAGTTTGCACAGGACATGCCTTTCTGGCTTACAACCACCTCAAGCATACTTTTCTCAGTATAGAATAGGTGCAAATAAATATGTTTACTTTCAGAATAATTTTATTCTAAACTTTTCAATGACTTTTTTTTAGTAATTATCACTCTGCTCTTAAAATACTGTATTTTTAAATAGACAATTTTTTCCAAGTCCAAAAGTGAGGTTTTTAAAACCTTAGTATTTTAATCCTTTGAAAAGTTTTTCTGTTTTTGAAAACATTATTAAGGCCCAGCATAGTGACTATACCTACACCTATAATCCTAGCACTTTGGGAATCTGAGAGAAATGGGATCAGAGGCCGCCTGGGCAATAGTGGGATCCCATCTCTATGAAAAAAAAAAAAAAGAAAATTAGGTGGGCATGGTGGCACATGCCTGTAGTCCCAACTGCTCAGTAGTCTGAGGCAGAAGGATCACTTGAACCCAGAAGGTGGAGACTGCAGTCAGCTATGATGATGCCACTGCACTTCAGCCTAGGCAATAGAGCAAGACCTTGTCTCAAAAAAAAAAAAAGTTATTAAATGGTTAATGAGCTTCATAAGTCTCGGACTAACCTATGACTCCTTATGAGAAACCAAAGAGTGAGTCATTTGTAGTGTCTGCATGTTGTAATTAGAGAATGAGCGGGTGCAAAATTCTTTCCACCCTTAGGAGAGACATACAGGTGTTCTGTGGATGGAGGAAGTAGATGATTAAGTGCAATTTAGAGTTTGCTAATTGTTGCTATACGGAAGAAAAATATATTAAAATAAAATTACATCCACTTTCTCTCTAACCCATTGTACTTCCCATCTTTGTTGCCCTTGTGTGTTTAGAATAACAATTCAGAGCCCGCAGAATATTTACTGGGGAACAGCCTGGGCAGAAAAGAGTCTATGCAGCAGGAAATAAAGTTTTAGATGAAGATACGTACACATACACATGCTATCACATGTCTACCCGGCGCACAGCACACCCTCCCCTCACACAGCCACAGTTTCTCATGGTTTTTAATCAAGTAATTTTTAGAAATGACACGACCTTTGGAGTAAGAATCCGAAACAAAAGCACTTCCTTAGGAGGAAAAAATTCCAGTGTTAGACTTTGTTTTCTTAGGAGGCATTGAGATACAGTGGGAAGATGCTTCTCTTCTAATCTTAATCCTGCAGCTAACTTTCTTTAATAACCAGACGAAACATTGTCGTTTTTTCATCTACAGAACCAGAACTGGAACTGTGGCATTGTCTAACTTCTGGGTTGTGTTACTGCACAGTCAAATAAGCCAAAACTGTAGAAACCTCTTGCAAACATGATGGTAACTAAGGGTGTTGTCATTAATTAACTAACAGTTAAAAACTTGGCAGTAATCAGCTCTATTATTTTAGTAACTCAGTTACTTTTACCTTAACTCTGGTCAAAAACTTAAATATAGCTAGCTTACTTCCATATCTAGGAAAAATATAAGATTATTTAGATACTTTAAAAAATATTTAGTAAAAAATTAACAATATATTAATATGCAAAGTCTTGAATGTTTTCCTTTGAAAATATTTTCAAATAGAAAATCCAGTAATGTGGCTTTGCATTCTATTACTATTATAGTTTCAAAATTCAAGTTGGTTTAATTTTTATAGAGAGAAATAAATATGTGCTACATTTCTAGAAAATGAGCATTATTCTTCAGATTATAAAAGGATTATCTGTTTTTCCCTATAATAAATTTGCAAATTTATAAGATTTACAAATTAGGGAAAACATTTTGACTCTGAATACAGTGAAAAGGCATTCCACTTATCTGGGAGAGGGAGAGCTCAAAGTTAGAAATTTCTCTCTTTGCTCTCTCCCACCTCCCTCTGCCTTCCTTCTCTGCTCTCTCTCTTTCCCTCTCTCCCCCCTCGCTCTTCTCTCTCTCTCTTCTCTTCCCCACTCTCTCCTTATCTCTCTCCCCTCTTTTTTCTCCTCCTCTTTTCTCTCCTCCTTAGTGCTACTCTGCAGCCTCCCTCCCCCCACCAATAAAGACCTTTCGTACAAAAAAAAGAAATTTAGAAGCACAGAATGAGGCACGTATACAACAAATTTTAAAAGCATCACACATAATAAGAATTTTTCCTTACAAGCTATACTTATGTTCTAAGCACCTAAGTGAAATTTGCTCTCCCATTTAACTTTGTTTTAGCCACTATACCTAGTCATTCCATAACTATTCAATCTTACCTTAAAAAAAAAAATCCCCAACTTCAGACAAACAAGAGGAGCCCCCCCCAATGCCAGTGAGAGTTGCACACCTTACTCAGAGATGGGGTGGCTCTTTACACAAACCAAGTTTTCCATACACTGAGTGTTCAAAGTACCACTCATCTGCCTTTCAGGAAAAGGGGGAGTTCTACATCCCCAGAGGGGAAAAATCCTCAAATTTACCAGTGAAAGGTGTAATAAAAATATTAGCAGCAGAAGACAAATGAGACTGGAAATAGAAAGATTTTTCCTGTGAGTCAAACTGGAGTTGGACTGGCCTCTTCAATCCAGATAATTCTCAAATTATCCACTTATCATTCTTTCAGTCTGATTTACTGCAAAACGATGAGGCAGATACATGTTACCAAAAACGTAAACACCATGAACTGAAAACTAAGTTTCTTTCATTTGGCAAAAAGCCCCCGATCCTTTTTTGAGGGTGGGAGGATTTTAAACTGACTAGAAAGATATTGAGACGGATTTTACCAGGTCAAGGCCACGCTTTCCAACAGTGCCTGTGCGTCTCCTGAGTCAACAAGTCTATCTTCTTTTTGGTGTGAGGACCTTCTTTTTTTGGCCAGGGCTGGGTGTGAACCCGACATGTCCGGTATATGGGGCCGGCACCCTATTTCTTGAGCCACAGGCACCACCCGATGTGAGGACCTTCTTTACTAAGTTAAAAGCTATTAATACAAAAACCTTCCGATAACAATTGGGCATTTGGAAAGGAAGCCCCAAATGTTGTCATTTGCCCTAACTCAGAAAGATTAACATGCTGATTTGAGAAAATAGCTTGCAACTCCTACATGCAACTTGGAGCTATAATAATACCCCTCGACAACCCAGAGCTATAGTTAATACCCCTCCACAACCCAGAGCTATAGTTAATACCCCTCCACAACCCGGAGCTATAGTTAATACCCCTCCACAACCCGGAGCTATA
>NW_003852412.1:27833924-27836227 GCF_000181295.1 Otolemur garnettii
GAGCTATAGTTAATACCCCTCCACAACCCGGAGCTATAGTTAATACCCCTCCACAACCCGGAGCTATAATAATACCCCTCTACAACCCGGAGCTATAGTTAATACCCCTCCACAACCCAGAGCTATAGTTAATACCCCTCCACAACCCAGAGCTATAGTTAATACCCCTCCACAACCCAGAGCTATAGTTAATACCCCTCCACAATTTGGGGAGCCGGAAGGGACCCTACAGGCCAACATTTCTGTCAGGCTCCCTGAGTGGGTCCCTCCACAAAGTTGTAGGGGCCAAGGTCAGGAACTGTCATTTCACAAGGAAAGGGACAGGGGCTTCTTCAAGCTTTTGAGACTGCATAAGGGCACATTCAGTCACTCAGTTACAAAACTGACATGATCCCACTAGAATTTGAGAGGAAAACAATTAACCCACTTAGAAATGTGAGGGAAGTTCTGGGAAGGGATCACACAGAGAAATCAAAGGTGGCTAGTTATTAATAATTTAGCCGGGCCCTGTCCCCCTCACTAGCCCTGCTTCTGCACTGTCCTCAAAGACCCTTCCTTAATATGGGAAGTGCTGTCTAGAATTTGGACCCATCGCCCTCACCAGGAACCTGGGGATCGAGGTGAGAAAAGCAAAGAGAAAGCTCAAAGACATTACCAGTTCAGGGAACCAAAGCCAGTCTCCAGAAGTTCCTGTATGACAGTTTCAAAAACCAGAAACCATGCGAGTGAGATTGCTTGGGAATCTGAGCCTTCCTTAAAAGGATTATCTTAAAAACGATTCATTTAACAAGAGGTAATAAGTCACAGTAGTTAAGTAGTAAGTTAATTACTTAAGACTCTGTAATAATTTAGAAATGGGCTTGGAGAGCTAGGATCTTCCTAACAGTAGATCTTTGGGCAAACTAATTACCTGTCCAAACCTCAGTTTCTGTATCTATAAAATAGGGACAATACTCAACTTTTCAAAGATGCTGGCCTCAATATACCCTTTCCCCTTTCTTTCGACTGGCTAAACTCCTTGAGGTGTAGGAGAGGACAGGGTGGCTTTTGAATGGTGTGCTTTCTGATAGTGCCTGTGTGTCTCCTGAGTCAAGAAATCTATCTTCTTTTTGGTGTGAGAATCTTCTCTACCTTGAAGAATCTTTCAGTCCCCTGGGGAATTCTGCGGGCCTCAACCCCAATCTTCCTTAAACAACAGAGTAGGGAACTGTGAAAGGGAAGGGACCTTAGAGGTCACTCAATTCAACTTCTCACCTGCTATAGAGTTTTAGAATTTTCCCAAATAGTCAAAGGGATATACTCCATTCTTTTCAGTCTTTCCTTTTCAAGCTAACAATAACCTCAAGAAAAATTCAAGGTAAGATATGCAGGGGGCCATGAAATTTATCTTAGAACTGAAATCTCCTATTTTCATCTTTTTATATCAAAATACAGAAGATTTATTTAACTGAAACTTATACATAAATAACCCTTTCTTTTGTCAAACATTGAGAAAAGTAGCATTTACTTAAATCCTCTCAAAATACAATTTTAAAAGTAAAATTAATTTGGTCAGTTAAACCATTCCAAAGATAGACACAGAAAAATGTTAAAATATACATTTTATTACATCCTGATATGTAGATGGCACACGTACACATGTAAATATGGATCTTACTTACTAGATAACAACAAATTAGGTTATAATCAAAATGCTAATTACAACTCTCTAGCTTTCTGAAAGCTGTTTATTTTGACCTTTAAGCCTTCTAAGCTAAATGAAAAAAACCTAAAATATTGTAGCATAAATATTTATGAAATAATTGATATAATTTTCCTAAAAATATTCTAGAGACTATAATACAGATTAACAAAATCAGAGTGATTAAGAAAGTCTTAGTTCTTAAATCACTCTTGAAACTTTGCAAGAGTATCTGCAAAATAATATTGTTTTCTTGTAGAAAAGATCACTCAATCAAAAAGATTGTGTAATATTTATATTATTTCACCGTTTTCTTCAAATGACAAAATATACAAGCTATACATAATATTAACACAGTACATACTTTCAAAGAAATAAAATATTTCAAAATCATATGAATAATAAAGGAGAAAAAAGGCCAAGATGTGAAATTTAAATATAAAAATAGGCTTATATATAAATAAAACTAAGTATCTGCCTGGTATCACAGGAAAGTGATTAGAGGGAGTGCTGCCATATTTTAAATATACATACAAGAGAGCCTGAACTGGCTGTGAATAGAACTCACCTGGGCTGTCCAAGTGAGCATTACCATCAGAAGAGCCAGCTGGTAGAAGGGAAA
>NW_003852412.1:27845924-27871440 GCF_000181295.1 Otolemur garnettii
AGCATAAATACTCCCAGCAGACAGGGTCTGAGTTAGTAACACAAGTACACTGTAAGTCAGCCATGAATCATTGTCAATTAAAAAAACATTGACTGAGTGAAGAATATAGGAATGCAAAAATATAAAAAACAGTGAGAGTGTTTGGCAAACGATTTTTTAATGCTAATTATCATAGTGTCTTGCCCAGTTTTTGCTTCAGAGTTCAGTGGCATATAAGATAATATACCAAATAACTGCAAACAAAGAAATCTCCTTTCTTTGGTTTATTAGCTGCGCAGCCTTGGGAGACACTTTCCTCTCTGAGTCTGTTTTTTCAAAGATAAAGTATGAATAATGCAAAGGGCTATTCAGAAGATTATATGAACTCACATATATAAAGTCTTGTAAAGTCTTACACATAAAATAAGCAGTAATCAACTAATAGTAAAAAATACGGACTTTACAGACTATTCAGGGATGAACAAATGTCCTCAATTGTACATGTACAAAATCAGAAGCAATTAAAGATTCAGAAGGTCCAAATTATCTTAGCTCATCAAGAATATAGTAGGTATAAACAGATGTTAGCTCACGAAGCATATAGCATACATACAAAGCCTGCTCAAGACCCTCAAACAGGAATTACATCCAAAAATACTTTTAAATTGGGACTAGTCATTAAGAAGAGTGTGGGATAGGTTTCAGAAGAATAAAATGAACACTACACTACAGTTGAGGAAGTAAGTATACAGAGGGTTCACAGAAGTGTTTCTAAACAGGACGTGCTACTCTCATCTTGTTTTTTTTAGCACAGTTATAGAGTAAAAGAATCTGGAGTCAGATGGACATGAGTTTGAATCCTGGCTCCATTCTATGACCTTGAGCAAACTACTTCACAGCTCTACATCTTGAGTTTTCTCACAGTATAATAAAAGCCAATAATGGTACATATCTTGTTGGGTGGTTTGAAGGATTAAATGAAACAAAGTACATCAATGTCTTGACTAGCAAACATTAGCTGTTGTTACTTAAGGAATGTTCTTTCTATAATTCCAGGCAAAATATCAAATACTTAGTGAATAATCAAGGCACATTCATATAATAAGGATAACATAAAACTCATTCAAGCCAATCCAAATATATTATTCAAAGAGGAATATAAGCTATTCTTGTTCATTGAATACTTGCAAAAAACATGGTCGATCTGTAAAGTTAGACGAGCAGTTCTGATACAACTCACTTTTCTTTCCCTTACTGTGTCTAGCACAGAACCTTGAAGGTGGTTGCTACCAAACATCTTGCTTATGATAGACAGGTGGGCAATAAAACTGAACTGAATTTATTTTTAGGCAGTCAACTTGAAGAGTGCTGTTTTGAAATTTCTTTCATAGGTAACAAATTATTTAATTCTCTGCTTTAAGATAAGAGCCAATAGAGTGGGTCTTGGAGACATTATGACCTACAAATGAATCCTGATTCTGAAGATGAATATTGACTTTACACAACACGTTCCAGGGCAAGTTAATCATTCTTTCTTCTTTCCTTATTTTTTAAGAGACTATGTCTCAGTGCAGTGGCCCAGTCATAGCTCACCTCAGCCTCACACTCTGGGCCTCAATCTCCTGAGTAGCTAGGACTATAGGTGTGTGCCACTATACTTCGATAATTTAAATTTTTTTTGAAGAGACAAGGTTTCCTTATGTTGCCTGAACTCCTGGTTTCAGGTGATCTTCCCACCTTGGCCTACCAGAGTGCTGGGATAATAAACCTAAGCCACCATGACTGGCCCTTCCTTCTAGGCTTCTTTGTTCATGAAATTGGAAGAATAGGAATGGGTTGCTCTTAGCACAGTGCCTGGCATATGAACAGTGCTCATTTGACATGTGATTTATCCCAAGGTTCAGGCAAAAGAACCTAGGGAAGATCAATGCACCTAGACGCTGGAAATGTTTCAAATTCTAGTGTCAAAGAAGACATACATAGTTTTCTCTCATGAATGGGAACACGCTTCAGTATCAGCCCTAAAGACTCCACAGCAGCTTGTACATATTTTCAACCATATGGATCTTTTCTTCTGTTATAAACTATATTTAGGACATAGAAAACTTTCACATTGAAAACACTTTAGAAGTAAGCAGAAATTTTTTTATAGAATATAAAAATTTTAGAAAATAAGTGCATTAATGAAATGCATTTAAAAATTCATGTATTAACAACTCAGTTGAGTCTATTTGCTTTAAGCAAACTATAATGTTCCTGAATTAACTGACTCTGATTTTGCCATAACTAAAACTTGGCTGATCTATCACTGTTCTGCAGTGTGATGTAGCTTGTAGAAGAAAATACAAATTTTAATAGAAAATATGAAACTGTTTAAAAATCCAGATATCATATTCACCTTCTGGCATTTTATTAATCACGATAAGTAAAAATATAATGAGCTATGGAAATTTTTAAAAGATGATCGTAAATTTAATAATTCACCAGATAATTTTTCAACACTTAAATATTATAGCTTATGAATCTATTTAGAAATACAACTGTGAGTTTTAAGTAAGAGTATGACTAAGGATAATGTCTTAATTACATTTTTACCTTAATTTTTCTCTACTGGTAGAAAATTAAAACTGTGAGAGTTAAGTTTGTTACATCACAATAATTTATTTCTTTTTTCCCTTTATCTTTTGAATAAAGTAGTAATTTTCAAAATTCTCTTGTATTTGTGTACACTCGTATAGAAAATTAATAAAGGAACTTTTAAGATTAGCTGTAGTAAAATGCTATACCTTCTTAATCAATTACAATATAGAATTTTATAATATTGCTCTTTACTAGAGAATTGGCTGACTACAATATTATAATTTTTAAATTTCCAATTTTAGTTAATGTAAATTTCATCAAATTTGCTATTCTTTTTACCTAATAACGCTTTGGCTTTGGATGCTATAATGGACTAAAAATTATGCTTTTCTGTTTTATATACATATAAAAAGCTGAACGTGTTGTGCATGTTTTACACAGTACTCTCTGTCATACATAATCAAGAGAGTTAAAACTCTTATTTGAAGTATTTTTTGGCTTACATTTCCAATGCCTTTAAGAATTTAACAGGACAGAAAACACTTTTATGACTGTACTTACAGAAAAAGGATGCATACGAGAAATGTGGACTGCAAAATTTCATCACATTTATTTTCTAATTTATTTTCAAGTTTGCAATGAGATTTAACCACATAGGAAAATCTTAGAAAATTAAAGATATCAGGAAGGTTTAAAGGCTTAAGTTAAACTGAACAAAAATTGTAAATGTCACTAACCCAAAGCATGCACTGCTCCTCTATGGTTGCTGGAACTCTTGCTTGTTTTAACCACGGGGACAGCATTTTCTTTGAACTGCAGCTCACAAAAATTTTCAAGAAATTTTGCCATTTCTTCTGTAACAGTATCCAGGTAAGTTTCTTTAATGAATTTCACTGTTGAAGATGGAGATAAAATTTCACAGAGTATGTTAAAATCCTCTTTTAGCATTGAGTATAACTTAAGCATTGTATTTTGATATCCGTGAGCTATTATGTCTAAATTTGAATCTTTGCCGTAAGAAGGAAAGAGGTTCTGCAGAAGTTTAGCCAACATTTTATGCTGTATATTTTTGTACTTGATTATAACTTCCAATTCTGGATAAAGAAACAAGAGTTGTTGCAGGCAATGACTTTTCAATAAAATGTTTTGCTGTGAATTGTTTATTTCATCGTGGCTTTGCAACTTCCTCACTAAGAAGCGTCGGAGATGCAGTCTGACATCGTCCCACATAGACTTCACGTCCACAGAGGGCTGATCCGCAACACAGGGGAGAGGAGTCCGAGAGAGGGAGCGGACAGACGCCCCGCTCAGAGTCGATGGGGACGAGAGGCTGCTTTGGCAGGAGAGATCCCAGAGTAAATCGAGTATCATTTCTTCTTGATTTTGTTCGTTCTTCAACAAATTTTGCTGATAAAATAACAGCATTAGAAATGTGATAAGTCTAACTGTAACAGGAAAAAAATGATTTCTATAGTTACATCAAATTTCATGATACTTTACTTCAATTTAGAATTAATACTATGAGGCTCCTCAAGATTTCTTCTTTTTTTTTATGGTTTGTTTTGTATTTGAAATTTAATCAACTCAAATATCTTAGAATACTAGGTTTTATGGTCTGTTAAATTTTGTAAAGCCCCTCTGATTAACTATCTTTTCAACTAGAATTTCAGACATAGAGTCACTCTCGTTGTTACCCACCCCTGACAGAATCCAAACTGGAGGAAAGATGCAGCTTAAAAATTCCAAATACAAAACTATAGTGAAACATATATTGAAATGTATTCCTAAGACAAAATGAATTCAAGATTCTGCCCCTAATTAATTCCTGGTAGACTATTTTCATGCCTGAATAAGTATACTTATTACTCTAATATAAAACCCCAAATGATAATACAATGTGTTAAAATTATTCTAGAATAGAGATCGTTAAATATAGTATGTGCCTAGGGGTTACTAATAGCTATTATCCTGAGAAATAAAATTTAATACATTGAAAAATTTTGACTTTCCTTTGGATTCCTTTTTGAGAATCATGTTAAAGATTTTACTATGAAAATTAATATTTCACTTCTCATCAAAGAAATAACTAACTTAAAATGGGGGAAAGATACTCTCACAATCATAGCCCAAAAGATGATATGAAATTATTCCTTTCTACTGCTGTCCTGACAGAAAACAATGGTAGGTGTATAATCATGGACAGTAAGGAGAAAAAAATTACTTTTTTCTTGGACTTTGAATCCTACACACACATTCTCCTTACATGCTGGCTTTCCTAATTATGTCAGTTTCAGCTAATACTGAAGTTAGTTTATATTGTATAAGCTGAAACAAGATGACCACAAGAGAAACAGAAGCACTGGCACCCAATGTGCACATAGTGTGTCACTACAGGAAAAGCAGTTTTCTATCCACTGTCTAGTTTATTCATAATGAGAACATTTTGCCATAGATTTTTTTTAAAACCCAATTTAAAATAGGGGCCCTAAAGTGAAGCATGCGTCAGTGAATTTTCAGAGGTCACATACAACAAGGCACAGAACTAAGAGCTGGTCCCAGGCTTCACTCTCTGCCTTCTTTCTCCTGCCCCCAAGAGAGCCACAAAGTACATGGGACCTTTCTATAGCTGCTTTCTCCAGCCCTTCCCATGTTTAGTTCTTCTGACATTTTTGGAAAAGAAATCTTAGATGAAGTCCGGGACCCCTCAGCGTTTTGATAAACTGTATAAGGCAAATAAGTCATGTTAGTCCCTCACTCAGCCTTGGATGTCTTGTAAGTCAGTCAATAGCTGTAAATTTTTGATCAAACAAAGAATAATCGATTCCAGAGGTTTAAAATATGTGCTCAGTATGATTACTTAAATTTTGAAAATAACTTCAGTATAATTGCCATAATCAGAACCTGTTTTTTTTATTTGAATACCTAATTAATAAAAAAATTCCTATGGAAAAAATAGATATAAGAAAAATGCCATCAAGATTGACATTTTAGCATGTAGAAACTTGATAATAAGGTCATTTTAATCTGTACTGTTTTAATAATGTGGTTTCTTCCTTAAAACAACATGATCAATTATGTAAAAAAAGCCTAGGTCTGGAACAAGTCTATCAGTCTAATGAATTTGAGCAAAACTAAGGTGCCCTTTGTCCTGTGGTGAATAGAGAATGACTTTAGTGTGACAGATTAAGAGATAATTAAAAGCTTTTGCTTTTAATTAAAAGAGAAAGCATTATTACATCAATATTAATGAAATTCAATACACGACTCTTAATAAAAATTAAAGGAATAACTATATCCATGTATATGGATTGATTCTTCAAGGCTCCACCTTCAGGATATAACGGGTGAGGGGATTTTCTTAAAAGAATAAGGCTTCAGGGCACACAGTCCTTCCTTTGTCCTCATTACTTTGTAAACATTAAAGGGACATCTGTAACAATAACGACAGCCAAAAACTATTTTAATCTGATTCTGTCATCCTAAGCCATCTACAACCTCAAGATATTTTCCACATCTGCCTGAGTCAATGTTTGATGTTTAGACAAAAACAGTGCCTTTTTTTTTTTTCATAAATTAAATTAAAACCATAGCTATAGAGATACTGCTAACAACTGGGCTCTTTAGGATTCTGTTTTTGCAAACTAGGTACCTTGTAGATACAGGTGTGATAAAATAACTGTTTTATTGAAGGTTACAAAAACTTCTCCAACATAGAGGGTGGTCAATATCAAAGAATGATCAATGTAACAATTTTCCATCAAGGAACAGTGGTTTTATCTAAATTGCCACCTTGTTGAGTAAGAACTGAGTATGACTGCACATGGGGAATACAGAGCCAAGGCCACTTAATAGAATCGATGGAGATCTTATTAGGCTTAATAATGAGCATAGACAAAGAGAACAGTTGTGAAGGGTAGAAAATATAATGAATATGAACTTCTCTGGGAGACAGCTGTGGTACACATCAATACATTTTGTAGTATTGATGGGGTAATCTATCATACCACAAATTATATAGAAATTATAGTATGTAGTCTCTGTTTATATACAATTTCTTTTTATTGATAAAAACCATAGTAAAAAATAAAAACAGTGTAATAATTTTCCATCATGAATAGTAGTTTTGCATAAATTGCTACCTTGTTGAATAAGCTCCCTGGAATCTATTGGGAATATAAGAGCAAAACAAAAAGTACAAACCCCTAGATATGGCAGGCTAATATGGTGACTAAAATCAATATTTACATATAGAAATTAAATGAATTGCATTCTATCTTCACCCACCCCATCCCATTATAAAACAAGGATTCTTTTTTTACCAGTGTTTTGAGGAATTCTATCATCTCTCCCTGGGAAATGGAAGGTGACATGGATACATTATAATTACATTTAGTTAGCCATTCAAAGCAGTCAGTTGTTGTTTGCAGCTGCACATCTGGGCACTGTTTGTTAGCTTCAGACTGTATTTCTTTAATGCAATGTTCTAAGCTATAAAACAAGAAGAAAAAAATATTTTGGTAGAGAGTAGATAATGGCTCCATCTTATAATATGTCAGGCCCTGAAGTTATATGTGATAGATGGTCAGGTATAATTTACAAAATTGAAAAACATTCATATAATATGAAAATAATAAAAAAAAGACTATACATTTACATTCATGGTTGAAAACAGTTCAAAATTTTGGCAAGTAAAATATGCAATAGAGGAAATATAAAATAACTACTCAGATATGAATCAGAAATTCTTTCATGTTGAAACAAAAATCATAGAAGCAATGTCATATTTGCCCTCTCGATAGACAATAGATGAACTGTAAAAATCAGAAACATACATTATTTACTAAGAGGCAAACATAAATTATGGAAAATTCCAATCAATGGAATATTAAGAAGTCATGAGGTAGTTACAAAGAACTCGTAATTTTATTTTATTTTTTTTTGAGACAGAATCTCACTATGTTCTCGGTAGAGTGCTGTGGCATCACAGCTCACAGCAACCTCAAACTCTTGGGCTTAAGCAATTCTCTTGCCTCAGCCTTCCAAGTAGCTGGGACCACAGGCGCCCACCACAGTGCTCCACTATTTTGTTTTTTGTTGTTATCATTGTTGTTTAGCAGACCTGGGCCAGGCTGGAACCCACCAGCCCCTGTGTAGGTGGCTGGCGTCCTAACCACTGAACTATGGGCACTGAGCCAGCACTTGTAATTTTAAAAGCTGTAAAGGATACAAGCTATACATAAAATATTACTAAAGCTAAATAGCTTTTCCTGCTATCCAACTCAACTCCAAAAACAAACATAAAAATATACTAAAATGTGCAAATAAAGAAAAGACTGGAAGGAAATGAAGCAGATGGTTAATAGCAATTACATTTGGGTGATTTAAATAGGTAGGTTTTTAATTTTACTTTCTATTTTTCTAAATGCTTACTAGGTATAGGATGAAATGTCTCACTTAGAAAAAAGATAAGAATAGATAAAATATATCCAATTGAATCTTACAATATGTATCTGTTTTAAAAATTCCATTTAAGGTAACCTTAGCTCTGACGGTGTAAAATAACGGATATACTATGTTATTTTAACTTCCATATACAATTCTGCATGATTATAAATCTTTGTGGAAAATGATCATATTTATGATTATAAATCTTTGTGGAAACTGATGACCTTTAGCAGAGTGCCATCTGAAACCACGTGGATATGACATATTACTACCACCTGATGGCAGCACGTCTAAACTTCAAGGAAGCTTATAAACAGGCAATTTCCTTTGAAACTGAACCATCGCACCCAAAATTGACAGCTATACATTTGTCTCTTAATAGTAACTTTACCTATTACTACAAGGTAAAGTTTTTGTTTTGAAAATATAATTGCTATTAATTATAGGTTCCATATGATAGAACCACGCAGGTTTTAAAATCAAGCTCTGATTATTAAAAGTGAGGACATAGGAAAGACTCTTCAAATATTAATCAGGTGTGGGTTGCCTATAAAATGTACACTGTAAATTTAACTTTTTAGACTTCTGAGCATGTGTGCATTCAAACTAAATTACCTTGAAACAAATGCATTCTGAGAATCAAAGAGCCTTTTCATGAACATAAAGAACTTAAAAGAAAAACAATACCCTCCTCTGGCCATGGGCCACTTAATTTCCTGAAGGGACTATCTTATTCAGGAACACCGGTTCTAAGTCTGACCAGAGACTGGCAAGTATTTCCTTAACTTACCTAAGCACTTCTATGTACTGAGAAACACAACACCTGCCTAAGTGTACACCTTGGCTCTAGGGACCCTTTATCAAAGGTTTTTATTGTAGCATCCTCATGTGCCCCATTCAGTGAAACCTAATAGATTACAGCAATGCGAATTGGAAAAGCTCAGCAGCTAGTCTGCCTAAATCTGTTTCAATCAGGAATCAAATTTTAGGCTAATCTGTAACATCTGAATCTGGGTAGAGGCCAATAACTACAATTTATAAATAGGGTAAAGCCTTTAGAGGGCTAGATATTTTAGTAATTTGTCCAAACACTGACAAAGAAATTGGATAGTTGCATTTCAGAGGACCTCCCTCACTGATAGTTACAAACTAAGATAGTGGAGTTTCCTTTTAAAATCATTTTGTCACAAATTTTAAATGTCAGAGCTTGTTATCCACACCTGATTTTGTTTTTAGTTGGCTAAATATCTTATTGTTCTGCTAGTCACCACTGTCTATACATCTTGATCTAAAAACTTAATCAAGGCAGTGCCTGTGGCTCAGTGAGTAGGGCACTGGCCCCATATACTGAAAGTGGCGGGTTCGAACCCGGCCCTGGGTAAACTGCAACAAAAAAAAAATAGCCAGACATTGTGGCGGGTGACTGTAATCCCAGCTACTTGGGAGACTGAGGCAAAAGAGTTGCCTAAGTCTAAGAGCTAGAGGATGCCACAGCACTCTACCAAGGGCAACAAAGTGAGACTCTGTCTCTAAAATAAATAAATAAATAAAATAAAATAAAAACATAATCATTTGAAGCCCAGAGATTTCTTGTCCAATTATTATACAAAGGAAATACTTTCAAAGTTCAAGATGTCAGTTTGGAATGTAATCTGACAATTGAGGTCAAACTTAAATTAGAAATTATTTCCAACATGTAACATGTAACATTTCTGATGGGAATGATAATCCAGGATTGGAAGAATTCTATATATCATTAGACTTTAGATGATACGACGTCTTTGTCCAAGTTTTCTGTAATAACATGGTACTTGATATTATTTGGGTTTAAATGTCTTCTGTTTATAAACTGATTCAAATTTTCTTCAGAGGCAAAGTCAATCATGAAAAAATAATCAAAATAATCCAACAAATAGAAGTCTAATTAGAAGTCTAATTTACTATTAGTTCCCAAACATTAGAGCAAAAAAGAGTCTAAAAATACTAGTAAACTTTATTTCCTAAATAGTTTAAATACCCTAACTTAGCATATTAGTTGGCTACGCAGAAACATCTTTATTTGTATATTAAAGCACTGAACATATCTGAATGTCCATCAACAGGAGAATATTTAAATGATTGAATAGTTCAGTTATCGGAAAACTGTCATGAAAATAAATGAAGTAGGATTACATTTATTGGCATCAATGAATCTAACAAAATGTTGAGGGGGAACTGTACACCACACAATACTATTCACACAATTGTTTAAAAACATGTCGTATAACCCGAGGTAGTAAAAGTGTAAGGAAATTCACCTCAATTATCGACATCACTCTTGGGCAGGGTGGGTTGGAAGTGGACTGAGATTGGGGATAGGTGAAGAGAGCTTTAGCTGTACAAGTAATGTTTTATTTCTTAAACTGGACGGTGGGCACAAAGTATTTATCATAGTAGTCTTTATGCCTTTTCATATGTCTCAGCATTTCTTAATAAATTTGAACTCCAATGTTCTTTAATTGTAATGACTTTGAATTATTCAAGTTAATGATGTGTTCAAGTGGGTATATTACTGTGAGGCTGTACCTATATCAATTTATAAACTGTTTTTAAAATGCAGTATGGAGTATGCTTTGTAAAAGGAATCTATGGAAATTTTCTCGTTCAACATTCATTTCTAGATTCCCTGATTATAAAAATTGCTTATTGAATGAAGGCATTATATTTGATAAACATTAGCTGAATATTAAGTATGTGGTAGGCAGTGTGATGTATTATTAGAGATTCAAACATGAATAAGACATTGTAACAGCCCTAAAGAAATTCTGTCTTGGGAGAGAGACCTGTAAATAAATAGCTACAATACAGTAAGACTCAATCGGAGGTGTGCACAATGTGCTGAGGGCACTCACAGGAGGGAACCACTAAAAGCACCTATGGGAGTTGTTAAAAGGCTCTTCCTTGTAGAAAAGAAGATTATATGCAAGGATATTGATGGCTTAAGAAAATTTATGGAATCACTGTACTTAAAATTCGTTGACACCTCACCCCTGAGAATTTAGTGCTCATCATCTCACCTCATTGCCCTCTTGCTTTAAAATTATATTTATGTGGATAGGAAAAAATATGAATTTATTTTTACGGCCAGAACTACACTCACACATGTATGAGTGTGTAGGTATATATGCACTCTCTGACTTACAAAAAGATTTAGATGTCCTACAGTTAAACAGACCACACTAAGTAACAATAGCAGCCCAAGAGCTGTTTAACAGTGGGGGTAGGGAAAAAATTGAGAAAAATTAAAGAAAATAATTATGATATAAAATCTTAAAACTTAGCTTATTATAGAAGATCTTGCAAGATTTAAGACGATCTTTATTATTCAGCCACAAAACAGTTTAAAAAGAAATGAGCCATTGCTAAAAATTACTAGAACTTTCTTAATGTAAAGGTTGTAGTAAACACTTATCTGTGCTTTCGTTAAATGTTAGAATTTTTTTAATTTTAATTTTTTAAATCGGGGTGGAAGTGTCGCTTCAGAGTGTGAAGACTGTTTTTTTGAGTATGGAATACAACAGATATACTGATGTAGCTCTCCAAAACATTAAACACAATTTTAGAAAGCTTTTATGTTTTGATGCTCTTACTCATACTTTAACCTTCAAGTGTAAGTTAGGTTTAAGGAAAAAAAGTTTTTTCAACTTGTTACATTCATAATTCAATTCTCTTACATTTCTGTGCTTTTTTAGTTTAAAAGCACAATGAAATAGTTATGATTATATAGAATTTTCTAGTTTTTAGATAAGCACAATTTATCTAACTAGACTGCTAAAAATCCTTGGAATTAGCAGGTAATTAACACAGGGAAGATGGTTATGTATCAAAACTAGTAACTTGCAATTAAACTGTAAGTCAGTCATGAATTGAAAACTTGTCTTCCTGAAACAAAGACATTTCTGGATAATATTTATCTTTCTTTTTTTAGAGACAGAGTCTCACTTTGTCACCCTCAGTAGAGTGTGGTGGCGTCACTGCTCACAGCAACCTCCAGCTCTTGGGGCTTAGGCGATTCTCTTGCTCAGCCTCCTCAGTAGCTGGGACTACAGGTGCCCACCACATGTCCAGCTATCTTTTTTTTTTTCATTGCAGTTTGGCTGGGGCCAGGTTTGAACCCGCCACCCTTGGTATATGGGGCCGGCGCCCTACTCACTGAGCCACAGGCATCACCTTTTGAAAGGTAAAAGAAGTATTCCTGAAAAACTACTGCAATGGCCAAAAAGTATAAGAAATTTAACATTTATGCTGAACTGTTTTCTATTTCACCAGAGGTTTTAGTCATTTCAGGAAAAAGCACCCTTGACACCAAATCCTGTTAACATTATCTCTTTAAATCTTTCTCATATATAACCTTCCCTTTCCATTCCTTTTATGAAAGATTTGGCTCAGGCCCTTATCATATCTCATCTGGACTACGTATATTAATAGCCTCTCAGATTCTTGTCTATTGTTAAGCCGCTCAATATTAATACACCAGCCCAATACTAATCGACTCTTCACAGCATGAAAAGAAATTGTAGCGTTCAGGCCTCTCTGTTGATTTGCTCCTTTGTATCACCAATCCTGCCATAAAACCTTTTTAGAGAGGCTCTTGTACAGTTTAGAATTCAGGAGTGTTCAACCTTTTTTTTTTCTCTGCCACATGTTTGGAAGAATAAGAATTGTCTCGTGCCATACATTAAACACACAAACACTAAGGAAAGTTGATTAGCAGAAAAAGGACCCCTGCACACTTCTCATGATATCCAACATCACAGATAAGCATCAAAAGTCCTCACAGAATCAGCATGTGACTTGCGGGCCAATGGGTGGACACCCCTGATTGCTTCAAGAAAGTTCAGGCCAGACATAGTGGCTTATACCTGTAATCTTAGTACTCTCGGAGGCTGAGGCCAGTGGACTGCTTGATTGAGCTCAGGAGTTTGAGACCAACCTGAGCAAGAGCAAGAATCCTGAGCAAGGGTAAGACCCCTGTCTCTATTAAATGTAGAAAAACTAGCCAGGTGTTATGGTGGGCACCTGTAGTCCCAGATATTCAGGAGGCTGAGGCAGGAGATTACTTGAGCCCAGGAGTTTGAGATTGCTCTGAGCTATGACGGCCACTGCACTCTCCCCAGGGCAACAGAGTGAGACTCTGTTTCAAAAAAAAAAAAGTTCAAACCCAGTGTTGGCCTGTGTCAACCCCAAAAGTCTAAAGCATTTTCTTTTTATTATTTTATTTTATTTTAGAGACAAAGTCTCACTTTATTACCCTCGGTAGCGTGCTATGGCATCACAGCTCACAGCAACCGCCAACTCCTAGGCTTAGGCAAATCTCTTGCCTCAGACTCCTGAGTAGCTGGGACTACAGGCACCCGCCACAATGCCCAGCTATTTTTTTGTTGCAGTTTGGCAGGGCCACGTTCGAACCTGCCACCCTTGGTATATGGGGCCGGGGCCTTACCCACTGAGCCACAAGTGCTGCCCAGTCTAAAACATTTTCAAAAGAGTCAACTAATTGTGAAATGCTCCCCAGAGTTCTGTCAGTGGTGGAGCAGACCAGCTCCAGCTCCGGCAGAACAGAGTGAGCTGGACGCACAAGGGTAAGCCTGGCATTTTATCCCCACACACAGTTAGAGCTCTTCTTCTCTCTCCTAAATTTATATTTGACTTGAATCATTTTTTATAAGGTGTAATAAGAGCCAGACAGAAGTGGCACAGAACTATGTTAATAATATAAAGACAATTTTCTAGACATGTTCTATAGGGATGTAAGAACTTTATAGTTTATAACATGACAAGAATTAGTAAATGTCCTCACTTCTAAAATATTTTATCTATAAAGGCTTCCTCAGTCATTTTAGCACAATTTACTAAAGTCAGAATGTAGTTGATCTCAATAGAATCATACAAACTGAAATCAGGAGGAGAACAGTGTTGTGGAGGGGTCCTGTACCTCCAGACAAAGCATTTACTGTCTGTTGCTCCGATTCCCTTCCTAAGAAAGAGAGAGGGAAAAAAAGAGAGGGCAAAAGCATCAGTTATAAAGAGAATCAGAGAGCTCTGGGAACACATCTAGTCTACGCCTTGATCACTTATTGTCCTGATAAAATCAGTCCTTAAACCAGACAACAGATTTGCCTGTGCATTACACAAAGAGGGTTTTAATAAAACCTCAGGGCGGGGTGTGAGGCTATACATACAGCATGTGTTGTCATGTGCTGCCCATGGCAGAGGAGACACCTGCAGCCCTGCTGGACAACAATTTACAACAGCTAACTGTACAGCTTCTAGGAATGATCACATAAACACAATCTCATGAGGATGGAAGGACACCCTCATGTGTGCCCGTACAGTAATTGCAGAAAGACTGCAAATAATATAAATGCTCATGAAGACTGAGCATTTGCTTAACAAATTCTTGTACACTCATACAAACAAATTTTTTTTTAAATGAGTCTGGATTATGTGGAGATTTTGAAAGAATATACTAGGTAAAAAAATCTCACAGCACATGCATGTATTTTTCACACATTCCCATTTGTGAAAAAAATGTATTTTGGAGTGCATACATGTATGTGTAAGTACAGGATAACTCTAGCAGTCATACAATTTATCAAGATCAGGCATCCTCAAACTACAGCTCGCAGGCCACATGCAGCCCATCTAGGACATTTATCTGGCCCACCAGGTGTTTTTGCCCCCACTGCCTGTTCTGCTTAGCAGCTGACTCGTCCCGGGGCCTGCAGTCTGGCCCTCTAACGGTCTGAGGGACAGTGAACTAGCCCCTGTTTAAAAAGTTTGAGAATCGGGCGGCGCCTGTGGCTTAAGGAGTAGGGCACCAGCCCCATGTGCCGGACATGGTGAGTTCAAACCCAGCCCCAGCCAAAAATGGAAAAAAAAAAAAAAAGTTTGAGGACCCCTGATCAAGATAGTTCCCCTGAAGAACAAGACAAGGAGCGGGGAAACTTTCCTCATCTCTGCTCTTCCTTACTATTTAAAATTTTAGTATGAGTATGTATTACTTTTATAAAAATGCAAAAATACTTAAAGAAAAGGAAAATGCATTTGAAGGCAGGTTCTCCCATCATGTTCTACTCACTTAAATTCACACTGGTTTAAGGTAAAGCAAATACAATAGGTGTCTAACAAACATGCCTAACATCTGTTTATTGACTGTCTTCTAGCCTACTACATACAAGGACTGTTTAAGGCAGTGAAACATATAGTGATAGACAGTATCTTTAAAGTAGAAATAGGCTCAGCGCCTGTGGCTCAAGTGGCTAAGGCGCCAGCCACATACACCTAAGGCAGTGGGTTCGAATCCAGCCTGGGAATATATATATCCCCTAATAAGCAGGGTTAAATTCATAGAAACCATTTAGCCAATATTGTCTCATAATATAGAGTTAACAGTGCCCTCCCTCCTCCACCTCCAGTAGTAATACAGACGGCATCATTCCTAGTAGCACTTCCTGATTTTTCTTTAGATTAAAAGAAACCTTCATCCTGTATTGGTAACAGCAAAACTTACTTCCTGAAATATACACAGAGGTTGTCTGGAATTAGAAAACAGAAAAGTAAAATAAACTCTTAAGATATTCAACTGGATTTCTTCTTTTCCGACAAAAACACCAAAGGGTAGATGACGCCGGTGCAGCGGGAGGGCCTGGAGGCCCCGGGGGCCCTGGAATGGGAGGCCGTGGTGGTTTCCGTGGAGGCTTCAGCAGCGGCATTTGAGGCCAGGGTCACAGCCATGGTCGGGGTCAGGCCGAGGCCACGGAGCTCGCGGAGGCAAGGCTGAGGACGAAGAGTGGATGCCCATCACCAAGCTGGGCTGCCTGGTCAAGGACATGAAGATCAAATCCCTGGAGGAGATCTATCTTTTCTCTCTGCCCATTAAGGAATCTGAGATCATTGATTTTTTCTTGGGGGCATCTCTTAAGGATGAGGTTTTGAAGATTATACCAGTGCAAAAACAGACTCGCGCTGGCCAGCGGACCAGGTTCAAGGCGTTTGTTGCCATTGGGGACTACAGTGGTCATGTCGGCCTGGGTGTTAAGTGTTCCAAGGAAGTAGCCACTGTTATCCAAGGGGCCGTCATCCTGGCCAAGCTCTCTATTGTCCCAGTGTGGAGAGGTTACTGGGGGAATAAGATCCGCAAGCCTCACACTGTTCCTTGCAAGGTGACAGGTCGCTGTGGCTCTGTGCTGGTACATCTCATCCCTGCTCCTAGAGGAACTGGCATTGTCTTAGCGCTGGTGCCTAAGAAGCTGCTAATGATGGCTGGGATCAATGACTGCTACACTTCAGCCAGGGGCTGTACTGCCACCCTGGGCAACTTTGCCACGGCCACTTTTGATGCCATTTCCAAGACCTATAGCTATCTCACTCCTGATCTCTGGAAAGCAACAGTGTTCACCAGGTCTCCTTACCAAGAATTCACTGACCATCTTGTCAGGACCCAGGCCCCAGCTGTGGCTACAACATAGGGTTTTTATACAAGAATAAAGTGAATTAAGTCTGTTAAAAAAAAAAAAAGATATTCAACTGGACATTAAGAGGGAAAAAGTCATCCTATGTCTTACTGTGAGTCTGTCTACACTTCAATATCTGTTTAAATTAATAATAACTTCTAGTCAACTAAAAATAATTTTAGTGTTATGTGCCATTTTCAGTTACTGAAGTAACTGAATCTGTTGGTTATAACATTCACAGCATTTCTCTTTGGCAGATAATCTACCCTCGTATTACCAATTTTGCTATGTGTTCAAAATAAAGGATACACCATCACTGATTTCTCCTGTCAGACCCATGAGTCACTCAGCTCTGACTTGAATGAAAATTAGGATATAAAAGTGAAAATGGTCTGAGAGAATGACAGCCACTCCTGAAGGGTAAGTGAAGGTTCAGTGACCTCTGGGCACACTGGTCCATTCTGGTGAATCACTGCTTTGGGGAGGCGACAGGCCCTGTGGCTCATAAAACCTGACGATATTAAGAAGAGGGAAAGAATTCACAGTAGATGTCAGGGTCACTGCTAGAAATACAACTTTAAAAATTCAAGTGTAAGGGAAAATACTATATTTAAAAAAGAATTACTAATGTTTCTTTTTCTTTTTAAATTGAGGAAAATTCATACCATACAGATGTTCATTACTTATTCAATGTATACCACTGGGAGATAAATAGAACTGTTAGAATACAAAAATGCCCAGGGTAATTCAACTACTGCAGTGTAAGTGTGGCATAACTGATTCGTCATGACATACAATTTTCTAAAAGCTATTCTGTTAGGAGGCAATAAATGAGTGCATAAATGATTTACACTCTTCTGAACCACAGTTATTATTCAGGATTTTATTTTTAAAAAATATACACCCTATAGTATTATGTTTATTCTCTTGAGTATAATAAAAACATAATTGAATTTGATGAAAAATAGACTTGTTTCTAAATGTAGCATACAGCACATACAGCTACTTCCTTATTTTATCCCTTGTGAAGATCAATGGTCACTTGAGGTGGTTCTGCTCTAGGTTCCTTCTAATATATGGGCAATAAAATACTTTTAATTTAAAAATTATACCCTTATATTCCATACTATATTTTCTTTTTAGTACTAACATCTGAGTTTTGACCTAATAATAATTTATGAATACAAAATACAGTATTATAATCACTGTTTTATTTTAAATATGATTCCGTACTGACCAGGTAGGACAGGAAATTAAACATAGATCCTTTGTAAATAAAACTGAAGTAGTCTATAATATAAACATCAGTGACTTGTTTTGTTTTGATGCCATTGTGATGAAAAAACTTTACTTTTTAAGGAATATTTCAATTTTTTAAAACATAAGCATCCCTAGAATTTAGGTAAATGAGTTATTATGCTATTTAAGTGAGTACTGTTTTCATTTGTATAAAGTTCTTTTGGACTAGAGATGGTGTCATGCAATATATAAACATATAATATAAAAGTTAGATAAATATATAATTACACTAAGGTTTAGTATAGTTATTTCATATTTATATAAGTATCAAATATACATACACTTAGACAATATGGTTAAGTCATATATACGCTATCTTTTAAAATATGTACTACATATGGACATATGTATAAGGGCAAATATAAATCAAAAACAAGAGGTTCACTTACTCCTGTTGAAAATGAGGGAAATGCTTTCCCTTCTCTCCTTTTTCTTAGAGCATTTACCCTAGAAAACTTGTAATCATAAGTACTTTTTCATCTTTTTGACATGTATCCCTTGAAAGACTAGATAGACCTTTTGTCATCAGGCCTTCTGCACCTTTATGGCCCAGGCATGTCCTTCTGGAGAACCTGAGAGCTATCTTTTTGAAATGTAAACATCAAGGGAGGTCATTCCCCAATCTCTCAGTTCCCCTGGGAGAGTAAAAGCCTAACTTCAGGGGCATCTTGTCCAATTTTCAAAATTACCTTCTGTCATAAAGATATAAGAAGTTTATTTCTCCTCGGGATAAAGACAATTAGCTAACACAGGTGGTCTCCCTAATTACCACAGTGAAATTAGGATGAACTATGTGTGACAAAATGTGCTGTCCAGTCTTAGCAAATGTTTATCTTGACAATGTGAAATGTAATGGGGTTGCTATCTGCTTGGCTATGTGAGGGTGAGATTCCTTTCTTACTCTGCAGTCTCTTAAGGGATTGCCTGGGATGCGTATCATACTCTTGTTTAATGCTTATCCAGTAATAAAAGTGTGTTCTTTCTCCACTACCTTCATGGACAGGATATTTGGGATGGGAAAAGATTTTGTCTTTCAGTATAACTCCCAACAATATGCTGTCTTTTTAATTTATTTATGCCCATTGTTAAACTACTTCCAAGCAAAACAGGATGAAGGGTATTAGAGGAACATTTTATTTGCTTGGTTTGGTTTCTTTGAAAATTCCCTATAACTAAACAGTAAATTTTTTAAAAAGGAAATGTTATGTATCACATGCAATAGAAATTTTTACTGTGGTTCCACAGTATAGGCAAAATGCTCATATGCCTCTGGCCAAAAAAGCCATTTGAGAGAGAGCAGTGAAAAGATTTTGTGCAGGCATACTTGTAAGAAACTGAGGCAGAATCCCATGTGGCCAGGTTGGTTGTGAGCCTAACATGACCAAGGCTTCAGCAGGAATAGCATTTACTGCGTTAAGGAATTAAGGTTGACTTTATAAGGCCAACAAAAAAGCCCTTTGGAAAACTGGCCAGATACCATCAGTAACCTTTCCTGATCTGTGGTAAGTAATAAAGGTCGCTTGCTGACAGGTCCAGAATAGAAATGTGCTCATGGACCTCAAGAGAAGAGGAATTTACCCAATGCATACAGGTATCTAATGGCACAGCCTGAAAATTCCTTACAAAAGTATCCAGCAAAACCCCCCTGACTTAAGGCCTACATGGGAGCAGAGGTTTGCACACACATTCCTGTATGCCCAAGAAGTTTCTTTATGCCTTGGTAAAAGATCCGAAGTAACAGCCTCCAAACGGCAAGGCCAGCAAGGGCAGGTATTCAATCTACCTTGTTCCTCCATAGCCTCAGGCTTCATCAGATAAGAACAAAGAAGTAATGGCTAACAACATGTTCTCCATTAAGTTATGTTAAATTGGGTTATGTTGATAGGGTTATGTCAAAAGGTGTATGTTGCGTGGTTTATTGGAAGCTAATCACAAGGTAGTCACATGATGTTTAAATGGATCAATGAGGTCATTGCTGTATTGTGCCCATGTACAAAATTCCCTATATAAACCAACTGAAAATAAAGAAGCTCGCCATTTTGCCTGAGTGAGCAGATGGTCACCTTTATTTAAAATACAATTCCAATAAGCGTGCTTATTCTCCACTACATCGCTTTTCCGTGAGACCCATATGGCCACACACAGTGAAAACCTATAGGAAGTGAATTACAACTTTTGAACAAAAGGATTCAAACAAGTGAACTGCTTGATTATAGGGCCCACCAATATACATGAAGATAATGTCCTTTCTATTGAGGATCATGTATCAGCAAGAAACTACTTAGCTGTCCCTGATTCCTCCATTTTTTAGAAACATGACCTTTTGGGTAGGTAATTAAGACTGACTTGGTAAAGCGATTCTCTATGGATTCCCTAGCCTCCTACTTAATTGAGAAGGAGTCTTAAAATGATAAACATTATGCAAAGAAAAAAATTTATTTTTAATGTTCTCTTTTCAGCAAATCAAGAAACCATGGCCTTATAATACCTTATATTTTACTACCTTAGTTTCAAAGTTTTAATTTCTATGCTTATCCTTCAAAGGAGAATGCTGAACTCTAAACATATAATGAAAATCCAAGACATTGATACTGGCAAGCTCTAAGAAATTATCAGCAACAATCGGTAAACTTTAATTAGCCTGCTTAAGATAGTGCTTATAGATTCTTGTCTTAAAATATTAATCAGATAAAGATAACCATGTTAAATTTTAAGGAGGGGTTCTAACCAATATTTTTCAGAAAAGTTAATGATAATTAATACTTAAAATTATTTAAGAGCAGGAAACAGTAAATTTCAAGTAAATGAAATGTGAAAACAGCTTACTTTAAATAATTAGCAATATTTACCTTTTAGCATTTTGTTCAATCTTTTCATCAATGTCACTGAAGATCTGATCAAACTCCAAGTCTCCAGGAAATGAGTTTAACAAACAACATAGGTCAAATGAATTATGTGAATATTCATCATCCCAAGCCATTCTAAGGAACAAGAATAAAGAATAAAACATGTCAGTTCTCCCAAAATGGAGGAAGGGAGAAACTCACCTCAAGTTGTGATACCAAACCAAAAGTCATAATTCTCATTTATAGGCACAAGGAAATCTAGCAGTGGGAGAACTGGGGCATTATAGAGTTAAGTAGAGTGTTTTGTTATTTAAATTTCATGAGGTGTGACCTAATTTTCACCCTTCTCTATGGTTTGAAAGCTGAACAAAGCGGCAGCCCTCAGAAAATACTAAAGCATCCTGCCACTCCTCACTGTTACCAAGAATCGCAAAGCAAATCACAAAGCACAGACTGCTGGAACCAGAGTAGGTGTGGCAAGAACTCAACACCTCCTTTTACCCTTCTCAGTATTCTGACCTGGAAACTGTGGCCTCAGATTTTTCAAAGCCTCCCTCATCTGGGGCTATAATAGGTGAAGACAAAATCTCCCCTGAGCTCCTCTAGCGCCCATCGACAATTGAATGAAAACTGCGGGATATGCTACTCTTTCTTGAGGACCACGTGCTTTCCCACTATCGAAGCTTCATTCATTCACTCACTCATTCATCTTTTACATGTTCATTGAATGTTTGACAGGTAACAGACATTGCTGCAGCGGCAGGGATACAGCTGAAATAAGTTAAAGTTCCTGCCCTAACGGAGTTTTTATTCCAGTGGGGAAGACAAATTTTAAAAACACAAAAACATGTATTTTATCAAAGACTACATCATGAGAAGTGCTCTGAAGACAAGTCAAACAGAGCAATGGAGAGTGATGAAGCTGGGGTGGGGTACGAGCTAATGTACTCAGGAATATCAGGGAAGGTCTCTCTGAGGAAGTGACAAGAAGTGAAGAAGCTGTGGGAGAAGAAATATGTGGAAAAGATGAATTAGCCTCTTCATTGCGTTTGCCAAGAAGTGACTCTTGTCACATCTACTCATCTTTCACTGCTGAAACTCCTCACACAACCTGACCTGGATGCAAAGGCGGCTGGCAATGCTATCACAGGCTAGGCAGCTGATTCCAGGACACCCGGCACTATGGATGGAGATCGTTAACTTCTGGGAGGCAGCTGTTTGGTCATTGCCATTCACTGGGTTAACCTCAATTTTTCTCTTTCATGCTACTGATTTGCCTAAAATGTCTGGATCCTTGGTTGTCTGGTCTTATTTATCACCAAAAGACTAGGTTGATACATTTGGTATCTAGCAAGGCTTTTCTCTACTACTATAAGAGTTATTTTATCCAAAAGGTTTCTCCATCCAGAGCAGGAAGGTTGATTCAGACACTGTGTGAACAGATGGCACATAGCTATGGGTAGGCTTCTCTTCAGAATTTGTGAACAGAAGCAAGCACATAACTGATGATGTGAACAAGTGACTGAGAATAACTCATGGCTCGATTGGAATAATTTGGTCTTTTTCACGTTGGCGTAGATCTATTTGTTTCCTTTCAAGGCCTCGGCAGAGGTCCGTAAGTAACCTGGACTCTGTTGTGCTCTGTGGTTTCATACCCATGCCATTCTCCCTAACCACCTAGATTTTCAAATTTGCTTACAAAACACTTGAAGGAAGCACATGCTATAGCATAATAGAGAAGGAGCCGACTTGTTCAGCTGCTCTTTAGCTCCTTACCCCATGATGACTACCCTGTAGCCTACTTCACTTTTCAATTTTTCTCTGAAGTTGACCTAACTCCAGAAGGTGGCTCCTGCCACACACCACAGCAATTTCTTCTATGTGGCATTGAGTGTGCCTTCCAGGTCTCCAGTTTCTTTATTGGTCTATACCTCTCTACTTTCTCTCTTCCAAAAACATCCCAATAGAACATCATATTTCTTTTAGGGTTGTGAAAATGCAAAAAATTATGAGTCTTTAAACGTTTAAAATTTGATGTAGAATCTTTTCAAATACGTGTGGTAGAGACCAACTACTTATTTGATACACAAATGTTTTCAAATGACAATTCTGGCAAATTAAATATAAAATTAAATAATATAAAGTCATAAGCCCCATAGAATGCTTATGGACAACATTGGTCCTATAAGAAATTCTTATGAAGTAGTGTAGTGATTATCTATCTATCTACTGTGTTCTGCTTTTCTCTTCTACATATAAGCAAACTATATATACTGTAAATGTTAAATTTATACTGTACTTATAGTATTTAAATATTATTATCTATTTATAAAATTATTTTAGAGGGAAAACAATATTTTAGTAAATAACATAGATTACAGGAGTTAAATCTAACTTTAAACATTGTTTTCCTAGTATAATACAGAAAATCAAGACTATTTAATAGGATACAGTTCTAAAAATTAGCCCCTCAGGACTTATGGACTTAGCATTCAGTTTTAACCAAGTAGTAGTACATTTCAGTGTCTATGACAAGTAATCACAGATATTTCCCAGGCTGCAGTGCCATGGCTTCATAGCTAATAGCAACCTCCTGTGTTCACGTGATTCCCCTGCCTCAGCCTCCTAAGTAGCTGGGACTTCAGGTGCCCTCCACAATGCCTGCCTAATTTTTCTATCTTTAGTAGAGATCAGTTATCACTCTTGCTCAGGCTGGTTTTGAACTCCTGAGCTCAAGCAATCCACTTGCCTTGGCCTCCCAGAGTGCTGGGATTACGGGCTTGAGCCACCTCACCCAGCCAGTTTACTTACATTCTAAAAGTAGGAATGTCAAGGGCCATTTCACAACATTCTTGTTTCCTTAACATACATAAAGTTCCCTTTTAAGGCAACAGAAGGCTGTCTAGTTTTTTCTCTCCTAAATAAATCATTTTTCTTCACTTTTAAAATTATTCCCAAAAATTACCTAAAGCTTTCCCATTTGTAATTATAGGACTAATATTTGCATTTATTACATAATTTGTATGTTGTAGGAAATACTGAATATATTTTTTCATCAGCATTTCCTACAGTTACATACCACTTTTGATTTTAGAGAACGGATTCTTGAAGCTAGTGCTGATAGATAGAACAGTCTCACCCTGTATGATTTTACTTAAATAGAACATGAAAATACAAGGGACACGTTATAACTAGCCATGCAACAGAGTAGTTTGACCCTATTTATTCAAGACACTTAGAAAAATAGTTTGAGTATATTGAAGGAAAAATATGAAGAGTTTTTATTTTTAAATTTCTTTCAAAATAGATATAGCCAAATGTGTAAATAATTATCATATTACTAAAGAATGTTGAACTATACAGCCTATCAATGCCTAACTATTACTACTTTAGAAGTTAATAATTTTGTATTTTATATCTTAGAAGAAAGGTTGGCAATTAGTCTTCATCTGGTATTGCTAAAAGGTTATAGTTTTAAGACAATACAGTTTAAGAAATATAAATATTATGTATAAATTAGGATTCTCCACGTAATATCTACTATTTGTAAGACAGATTTCATATATAGTACCTTCCTTAATTCTTATAAGATACCATATTTTGCCATGAATAATGCATAATTTTTACCCAAATTTTTGAGGGAAAAATAAAGATGCACATTCTATAGGGTAATTTCTGTATCTTTATAAATGTCTAAGTGTAGTTTCTATATCTATATAATGTATAAATGTTTAATTGACTATTTATGCTTATGTGTTGAAAGTGTAACTCTAAAAAGCAATAAAGAGATTCGTATTCAAAATAATATCCCAGAATATGGTAATCGGTTTTGTTGAACCTATGATAAACTTGCAAGGAAAGCATTCTCACCAATGAAGACCAGGACTAGCAAGTTAACTGATACTTTTACAAAAATTATTGGAAAATTCCTTGAAAAATGTCAAAATGGTTTTTGCACATTGCAAATTTTAAGCTATAGTTAATAACTTATGAAGAGAAAAGGTTTAAGCATGAGAACATGAACAGAACTTGCCCCAAAACTTCCAGCAGCCTATGAGAATCAAGTTTTGGAATGTTATTCTTATGCTATTAATCTTTGAAAGACTTAAAACTTCCAGCTGCTCCCAAGATACCAATACAGATGAGGTCTCACTCACATTTGATGTACCATGCAACAGAACTGTGGATGTCAGGGTAGAGACTATGCATGGCTGTTAAAACTAGTGGACATGAGAAAACTGTTGATCCAGACCACTGTGCAGATGACACAAAGTCACCACCTATGGTCATCTTTTACTAAAGATAAGATTCCAAGTGGAGTTACTGTCCACCTGCATGGAAAAAGATAGATGAACAAAAAAGGAATAAAAATGGGATTTAACAAAGTCTGGTCCTCAAGGATTGGAGATTACTTAAGAAACAGCTTTACTTATTTATGATCACTTCATAGCCCATGTTATACAAAGTGCAAAAACAATTGCTGTGGACTTGAAAACCCAACCTGCTGTGATACCTGGTGGGCCAACCAGACAACTTCATATGTCAGTATACAAGCCCCTTAAGGCTCTAATAAAGAAAGAGTGGACATCAAGGATGCAGCCAGCTGGTAATGATTTAACACTCATAGACAGAGTCGAGAAAACATCTATCACTCAGGTTTGTGACTGGATCCTAAGATTGTGGAACAGTGTCAAGAAAAATGGTTGTGAAATCCCTTAAAAAATGTAGCACCATTAGCGAGAAGAAGACGAGTGATCCCATCTCAGGATGGGCAAGGGACTTGAAGAGAAATTTCTCCAAAGAAGAACGGCGTACGGCCTACAGATATATGAAAAAATGCTCACCATCCTTAATCATCAGAGAAATGCAAAT
>NW_003852412.1:27872068-27878464 GCF_000181295.1 Otolemur garnettii
AGGTGAATCTTTCTAAGAGTAGAATGTGAACGTTTTAAAGCAATAACTGAGAAAATGACATGAAGGCTGTGTTGACCAGTTTGATGGAAGTATTTCAGATTGCATGTGAAAACCCCACACTGTACCCCAGAAGCGCATTAATGTACATAGTTACCATTCAATAAAAAAAAAAAAAGAAAAAAGAAAAAAAAAATGTAGCACCAAAAAAGCTATGGTTGGAACTGAGGATGATGAAACTCACTAAGATGAGGAGAGTGAGTCTTCATACTCTACATTAGTAATGTATAAAATGAATGAGACCATATTTCTGATAGTGACAGTGACAAAGAGCTCTTGGCATTCCATGATGCATAAAGATTATAAATTTATTACCAGTACATAAAATCCCTTGTACTTTGTATCTGTTCTTGTGTTTTATAATTATTACATACAATTTCTTGTACCAAAATATGTTAAAAAATAAAACATTAAAATTGCTTTATAATAGAAAAAACAAGTACCTAAAAATAAACAAATAAAATTTTGAATTAAAAATTAAAACAAAAGAGTTCCTTTCCTGAAAGTTTTGGGCCAAAATGTGAGAAGCATTATCCATGGCAAAATATAGTAGTTATTGTTCTTATTTACAGAGAAGAGTATATTGATAGGGCTAGAGTTTGAACCCAAATCTATTTGGCTTTAAAACTCAAGGTGGTGGTCTCTTAAAAAATGAATAAATTTTACTGCATATATAATATGCAAAACATTGTTTTATAGAAATTGTTCTAGCTATCATTTATGAGAGAAAAAAAATAAAAATATCTATCAATAGAAATCATGTTAAACCATGATGGGAACATGCTTATTCCTAGACAGTGAAACTACGGCTGACTTGTATTTTCTTCTTCACAGTTGTTAGCATGTTGCCTATGTTTCTGCAACAAGAACTTATCATTTTAAATATAACAATAATTAATAATAGTTAAAAAGTAATGACTTTGCCTTCAGGAAATCTTTTATAATCTTTTATATTTTCTACCTGTATGCACTCGAAACATTTTCCAGCCTTAACATTTTTTGCCAATATTTGTCATTTTTTTCAAACTCTAATTCAAAATATACATACTTCTAAAACAGTCCTTAACTAAAGATGACCATTTCACCAAACATTTCATATTATTTTGTGGTATTTGTACAATTGAAAGAAAATATAATGTATTAAAAATTTTTTAAGATAGAACAATTAAATTTTAATAAGAATAAATACAAAATAATATATTGGTTAAATGGTATGAACAAAAACAATTTGAAAAACAGAATGGTTAGTATTAATATTTGGCACATACAATATATTAGGCATTATTCTAACATCAACTATTTTGCAGGTTTAATACATAAGCATTTAAAATGAATAACTCAAAAGATCCTTGAAAAAACTGTCAACACTTTAAAAATTGAATATCTGACTGAAATATACTAATTATATTTTTTCCCTTTTATTAAGTCATACACACATAGATCATGAATACATTTATGCATTTGTGGGATACAATGTGTTGATTTTTTATATAATTTGGAGTGCTTACCTCAAACTAATCAACATAGCTTTCACCTCATTTACTTAATTATTGTGTTAAGACATTTATGTTTTACTGATAGTTTTGACTTGTACACTGGCAATAAGCTCCGTAAGTGTGGTCCCACCATTTATCCTCCCTCTATCAAACCTTCCCCCTCCCCTCACTCCCGTCCATTTTTCTCCTTCATCCTGGGCTACAGTTGTGATCTATGTTTCATAAGAAAGTGTGAGTAATTATAAATTGGTTTCATAAAAGTACTGAATACATTGGATACTTTTTCTTCCATTCTTGAGATACGTTACTAAGAAGAATATATTCCAGCTCCATCCATGTAAACATAAAAGAGGTAATGTCGCCATCTTTTTTAAGGTTGCATAGTATTCCATGGTATACATATACCATAATTTAATCCATCCATGGGTTGATGGGCACTTGGGTTTCTTCCCTGACTTCGCAATTATGAATTGGGTTGCAATGAACAATCTGGTGCAAATATCTTTGTTGCAAAGTGATTTTTGGTCTTTTGGATATACACTTAGTAAAGGAACTGCAGGATCAAATGGCAGGTCTACTTTTAGGTCCTTGAGTGTTCCCCAAACTTCTTTCCAAAAGGAACATATTAACTTGCACTCCCACCAGCAGTGCAGAAGTGTTCCCTTTTCTCCACATCCATAGTTTTGGGATTTTGTTATGTGGGCTATTCTTACTGGAGATAGATGATATCACAAAGTGGTTTTAATTTGCATTTCTCTGATGATTAAAGATGATGAGCATTTTTTCATGTGTCTGTAGACAATGTGCCCATCTTCAGAGAAGCTTCTGTTCAAGTCTCTTGCCCACAATTAAATGGGATCACTTCTTCTTATTAATAAGTTTGAGTTCTCTGTGTATTATCAGACCTTTGTCAGAAACATAACCTGCAAACATCCTCTCCCATTCTGAGGGCTGTCTACTTGCTTTATGTACTGTGTTCTTGGCAGTGCAGAAGCTTTTTAGTTTGATTAGATCCCAGTAATGTATCTTTGTTATTGTTTCAATTGCCCAGGGGGTCCTCCTCATAAAGAATTCTCCCAGGCCAATTTCTTCAAGTGTTTCCCCTGCACTCTCTTCAAGAATCTTTATAGTTTCATGTCTTCAGTTTAAGTCTTTCATCCAGTGAGAGTCAATTTTTGTTAGAGGTGAAAGGAGTGGGTACAGTTTCAGTCTTCTACAAGTTGCCAGCCAACTCACCCAGGACTATTTATTACATAGATACTCTTTCTCCCAATTTATATTTTTGATAGGCTTATCAAAGATCAGATGGTGATAAGTGTCTGGGTTCATCTCTTGGTTTTCAATTCTGTTCCATAGATCTACCTCTCTATTTTTGTGCCAGTACCATGCTGTTTTGATCACTATAGATTTATAGTATAGTCTGAAGTCTGGTAGTGTGATTCCTCCTGATTTGTTCTTATTTCTGAGTAATGTCTTGGCTGTTCAAGGTTTTGTCTATTTCCGTATAAAATAGTTTTTCCAGATCTTTAAAGTATGACAGAGGTGCTTTAATAGGGATTGCATTAAATCTGGAGATTGCTTTGGGTAGTATGGACATTTTAAAAATATTGATTCTTCCCAGCCATGAGCCCAGTATGTTTTTCCATTGTTAACATCTTCAGCTATTTCTTTTCTCAGAGTTCCACAGTTCTCTTTATAGAGATCTTTCACGTCCTTTGTTAGGTACACTCCCAGATATTTCATCTTCTTTGGCACTACTATAAAGGGAATAGAGTCCTTGACTGTTTTTTCGGCTTGACTATTGTTGTTATATATAAATGCCACTGATTCGTAAATATTGATTTTGTATCCTGAGATGCTGCTGTATTCCTTGATCACATCTAAGAGTTTTGTAGTTGAGTCCCTGGGGTTTTCCAGGTATAAAATCATATCATCTGTGAATAGTGGAAATGTGATCTCCTCTGATCCTATAAGGGTACCCTTGATCGCCTTCTGCTGACCCATCTTCCTTGCCTAGATGAGCTTAGAGTCATGAGGGACATCTCCCTGTGGGGAAAGGTAAGCAGATCTCCCCCATCAATCCCCCACAGTCCTTGCAAACCCTGATCCTAGTCTGGAAAAACGTCAAGGATTCACACAGCTACAGGACTCTAGATTAGGAACTCAAAGTATGCACCTCCCAAACCCTACCATCCTCTGTAACCCAAGCTACTACAGCATAATGCACCCCGACTAGCATGGATTACAGCTGAAAACACTACATGGAGACAACACTATCCAACTAGAACCAGAGCCAACACACCTCACCCAATAAATACCGTAGAGATGTATTTACAGGAGTAAGTGTTTCCTTATGAAACCTGTTCCATAAAATCGAAAAAGGCATCTGCTCCACCAGATATGAAGAAATCAATGCACGGACACATCAAATGAAAAAGAAATAAAGTCTTTTCTAGACAAGCCAAATCTAAGAGAATTCATCACCACTACATTGGCCTCCCATGAAATGTTTGATATGGGAGTCCTTTAACTGGAACCAAAAATATGATAACCACCATCATGAAAATATGTGAAAATGTAGAGTCACCGGTAGAGCGGAACAAAAAGGAAAACAAAAAAGAAATCAAGTCTTATCACTACAGAACCATCAAACTGTAAAAATAAGTAAGAGAGGAAGTAAGGAACATAGAATATATAAAACAACCAAAAAATTAATAAAAAGGAGTAAGTCCTCATTTATTAATAATAATAACCTTGAATACAAATACATTCAATTCCCCAAAGGATATAGACTGAATGAAATAAAAGAAAAGGACCCTACAAGAAACTCAAGTCAGCTTTAAAGACAAACAGACTAAAAGGAAGAAATGGAAAACAATATTTCATCCAATTAGTAACTCCCCCCCCAAAAAAACCCAAGAAGACTAGCTATACTTATATCAGATAAAACATACTTAAAGCCAAAATCATAAAAAGAGACAAATCAGGTCACTAGTAAGAACAAAGAAATCAGTTGAGCAAGTAAATAGTTAAACACCTAGATACATAAATAAAATATTATTATACCTAAAGGGAGAGACAGCACACTCTAGCATTAGATCATTTAGACAAAGAATCAACAAAGAAACACTGGATTTAAAAACTGCACCACAAACCTAATCTCAGTGTAAACAGCCCACATCACAAAGTCCCAAAGATACAGATGCTGACATGTTGGTGGAGAGAAGGGAACATTTTTACACTGTTGGTGGGACTGCAAACTAATACACCTCTTTGGAAAGAAGTATGGAGAATCCTCAGAGAACTTGAATTAGACCTCCCATTTGATGCCACAATCCCATTACTAGGCATCTACCCAAAGATAAAAAATCATTTTATGGGTGGCACCTGTGGGTCAAGGAGGAGGCGCTGGCCCCATACACTGGGGGTGGCGGGTTAAGCCTGGCCCCAGCAAGAATTGCAAAAAAAAATCATTTTATCATAAGGACATCTGTACTATATTGCTTACTGTAGCTCAATTTACAATTGTCAAAATGTAGAAACAACTCAGGAATGGATTAATAAACTGTGGTATATGTATACCATGAAATACTATTCAGTCATAAAAACAATGATGACTTTGTATCTTTTGTATTAACCCTTATGGACTTGAAGCACATTCTTCTTAGAAGTATTACAAGAATGGAAAAGCAAGTACCCAATAATAAAGCCAGTAGAGGAACAAATACACACCCACACAAGAGAAAAGTTCAATTAAATTCAAGTTGGGAGGAGGGAAGGAAGGAGAGAAGGAGAGGCGGGAGGGAGATTGGTACACTCCCACGTAATAGGCACAGTATAAAGGGCACCTCCTAGGTGCAGGATACAACTAAAATAGGACTTTACCTAACGAACGCAAACATTTTAACCTAATCATTTGTACCCTCTTATTAATCTAAAATTTAAAAAATGGTTCTAAATGTTCAAATGGGACTGTACAAGGGAAATTATTTTCTCTGCTTTTCTCCTAAAAAAATAAAAATAAACTGCATAGAACAAAAGAACCCAACACACATTTATAGAACATTTCACCAACAGGTGTAGAATAAACATTCTTTTCATCAGCATGTAAACATTCTATAAGATTTAGCATATTTTAAAATATAAAACAAGTCTCAAAAAATTTAAAAAATTTGAAATCATAACAAGTATATATTTTTAATATATCAAGAATCTTTTTTGACCACAATGGAACAAAACTGGAAATCATTAACAAGAGAAACATTTGAAACAAATACATAGAAATCAAACAACCTGCTTCTGAACGACCAGTTGGTGAAAGAAGACATTAAGAAGGAAATTAAAGGGCAGCGCCTGTGGCTCAAAGAAGTAGGGCGCCAGCCCCATATGCCAGAAGTGGTGGGTTCAAAACCAGCCCTGGCCAAAAACTGTAAAAAAGAAAAGAAGTAAATTTAAGATCCCATGAAACAAAAATAGAAACATAACATACCAAAACCTATGGGTTCCAGCAAAAGTAGTGAGAAGAGGCATAGTTATGGCAATAAATCTTTATGTGTGCATATAAAAAAGTAAAAGCCTTCAAATAAACAACCTAACAATTTACCTTAATGAACTAGAAAAAGGAGAAAAAACAAATCCAAAATTATAAGAATGAAATAATAAAGGTCAAAGCAGAAATAAAGTGAAACCCAGATAACAGGGTGGCACCTGTGGCTCAGTGAGTAGGGCATTGGCCCCTATACCGAGGGTGGTGGGTTCAAACTTGGCCAGAGCCAAACTACAACAACAACAACAAGAAAAAATAGCCGGGTGTTGTGGCGGGCACCTGCAGGCCCAGCTACTC
>NW_003852412.1:27879373-27880155 GCF_000181295.1 Otolemur garnettii
TGTTGTTTGGCGGGCCCGGGCTGGGGATTCGAACCCGCCACCTTAGGTGTATGTGGCTGGCGCCTTAGCCGCTTGAGCCACAGGCGCCGAGCCGAGATTTTGTTTTTTACTTTGAATTTCATTTTCTTCTTGTCAGGACCATGCACAATAGCATGCCTAGCAAGACTTTGTTTCTTTGCAAATGTTTTCCCAGAGCCAGCATGTTCACACACAAAAGGGCGCCTTTCCTCAAGAAGGTGACACAGGGGGGTGGTAGCCAGGTTCTAGCTGCACAGGCTGCCCAGGAGCTCCTACCTTGTGTCACTGCCCCAGGGTACTGGTGAAGTCACCGCCCCAGGGATGCAGGAGGTAAGGGCTGGAGAAATAAGTATAGCAGAGACGGGTGAGCCCAGATTGGGCAGCAGGTCCCTAGTCAGTTGAGGGAGACCACACAGCACAGCCTGAGTTGCTGCCCATGAACCTCAAAACCACCCTTGGACTTAAGAGAGTCCAGTCCTCCTCTGGCCACGATACTCCCCCATGAGCATTTCACAGGCCTAAGGGTACTACATGGTTGTCCCCATTCAGTGATCAACAGGGACCCACCATTTCCTAGGCCTGGACAATTTCATGTAAATTTCCTAGGCCTGGGCAATTTCATGAAGAGAAGGGTCATTCACCTTGCCCCTAGTGCAAGGGACTGTATCTATTCATTAAGGTGCTCATTCATCTTGCACCAGGGGCAGGGACTGTATCCATTCATTAAGGTGCTCATTCATCTTGCACCAGGGGCAGGGACTGTA
>NW_003852412.1:27880175-27968900 GCF_000181295.1 Otolemur garnettii
GTGCTCATTCATCTTGCACCAGGGGCAGGGACTGTATCCATTCATTAAGGTGCTCATTCATCTTGCACCAGGGGCAGGGACTGTATCCATTCATTTGCTACCAAAGCCTAGCCAAATGAAACTACAAAGGCTCCATGCCACTTATATATACCCCATAGACAAAGGACCCCTGGAGATTTTCTGACTTGGGTCTTTCCCTCTGCCAGGTGCTCTGGTACTTTTTCTGTATTCTTTTCTGTCTAATAAATCCTAACTTAATACTGATCTGTGGTCAGTGAATCCATTCTTCTGATCCCCAAGACTAAGGACCTACTGAGGAAATAAATTCCGGTAACAAAAGGGGAGGGCATGGCTTTGGAGATTAAACACAGTTGTGTAGGTTCTTTCGAGGATTTCTTTTGGACATGCACATGCACCTCTTTCTGGGACTGAGTTTTCATATGCTGCTTCAGATAATCTTTGTGTTTAAATGTTTCTGGCATACTTCACATGTTATTTCTTCTTTATAGGTTTCCCTCTTGTGTTTCAGAAGTTCTATCCATGTTTTCGCCACAGAAGAACACCCTCTTTGATAAACAGAACCCTCTTAGTTCCTGGATTATGGTTTCAGCTTGCTGGATGAGGCAAAGCGCTTCCCACATTCTCCCTGGTTACACTTGAATAGTGGTTCACTGGGGTGATGGCACTGATGGGTTTTCAGCTGCTCATGTTTCTTAAAGGTCTTCTCAATCCTCCAAAATTGCATACGTATTGTTTTTTTCATGTTTGCATTCAAAATGTTTCTTCAAGTTTGATTTTGTGCACTTTTGGTCACAGCCAATAGCTGCGCAAATGAATGGCTTTTCTCCAGGATGAATCAGGACCAGAAGACTCTGACCACAGTCCCTGAGGAAGGCTTTGCCCACTCTTCTAACTTGCAAACAAGTGGTCTCTTCCCCATGTGCTTGCACCAGTGCACGTCAAGCTTCCACGCCTTGTTGTAATTGGCACTGCAGTCTGGGAAGGAACAGATGAACCTCCTGGGGAGCACGGGAGGTGGCGAAGCAGACCGGGCCCTCAAGGACCCTGAGGAATGTGTCTGCAAAGGTCAGGTCAGGAAGACACCCCACCACCACCCCCCCACACCACACCCGTGGCTACCCGCAGCTGCTCCAGGGCACTCAGCTGCAGCCTCCCTGGCCCCAGCAGCGCAGCCACATGCAGAGCCAGCTGACCTAAAGCATACAAATTTTCTCAAACTTCCAAAAAATTCAAAGGGAATGAGTTCTTCCAAGCTAGTTATGCAAGGCCTGCACAACCCTGATACCCAAACCAGCTTTAAAAAATTACAAAAAAATTATAGACCAATACTGCTGATGAAGATAAAAGTAAAAAATCCTCAACAAATACTAGGAAACCAAATCCACCAGTACATCAAAAATATCATATAGCATGATGAAGAGGAATTTATTCCAGGGATGCAAGGGATGGTTCAACATTTGTAAATCAATAAACATGACACATCACACCAATAGAATGAAGGAGAAAAGCTCCAAGATTATCCCAATAGATCCAGAAAAACCATGTGACAAAATGTAACATCCCTTCATGATAAAAAACTCTCTGTAAATTAGGTTTAGAAAAAAAGTTACTGAATATAAATGCCATATATGACAAATCCACAGCTAACATCGTACTGAATGTTCCTGTACGAACTGGAACAAGATAAGGATGTCCACTCTCACCACTCCCAGTCAAAACACTACTGGAATTCCTAAGAGCAATGAGGCAAGAGAAAAATAGACATTATAATTAGAAAGAAATCAAATTGCTCTTCTTTGTAGTCAAAATGATCTTATATTTAGAAACACCTAAAGATTCAATATGAAAAACTCTTAGAATTGATAAACAAATCCAGTAAAGTTGCAGAATACAAAAATCAAAATACAAAAATCAGTAGCATTTCTATACACCAATAATGAACTAGCTAAAAAAGAAATCAAGAAAATAATCCCATTTATAACAGCTATAATAAAAATGAAATAACTAAGGATAAAGTTAATGAAAGATCTCAACAAGGAAACTATAAAACATAAATGAAAAAAATTGAAGAAGACACAACAAAATGCAAATACACCCCATGTTCATGCATCAGAGATTTATGAATAATACTATTAAAATGACATACTACTGCACGAAATCTAAAGATTCATTGCAATCCCCATAAAAGTATCAATGATATTCTTCAGAGCAATAGAAACTAACGATTCTAAAATTCGTATGGAACCACAAAAGACAGAATTACCAAAGCAATACTGAGCAAAAATGACGGACCTGGAAGGAACATACTATTAGATTTTAAAATACACTATAAAGCAATAACAACCAAAACAGCTTGGTACCTGCATAAAAACAGACATACAAATCAATGGAACAGAATATAGAACCCCCAAATTTATCTATCTACCTAAAGCAAACTGAGTTTTGAAAAAAAAAAAAAAAGAAAACACCAAGAACATTCACTGGGGAAAGGACAGTCTCATTAATAAACAGTGGTGTGAAACTGGATATCCATATGCCAAAGAAGAAAACAAGAGCCCTATCTCTCACTCTATACAAAAATAATATAAAAATGGATTAAAGACACAAATACAAGACTCCAAATTAAAAAACTATTAGAAGAAAACACAGAAGGACGTTGGAATGGGATAAGATTTAATGACTGAGATAGGCAACAGAAGCAAAAATAAAAGAGATTATTACATTAATCTCTAAATCTTCTGCACAGGAAAAGAATCAATCAAAAGAGTTATAAGTCTACTGAATGGGGGAAAATATTTTCAAGCTATTCATCTGATAATGAATTAATATTAAGAATATAAAAGGAACTCAAAGATCTCAATAGCAAAAAAAGCAAATCATGAAATTTTAAAAATGGGCCAAGGATTTGAATAGACATTTTTCAAAAGAATATAAATAGCCAAAAAGTATATGAAAAAATGCTCAATATCATTAAGAATCAGAGGAATGCAAATCAAAAACCACAACTTGAGATCACCTTACCCGAATCAGAATTGCTATTAACAAAAGGACAAGAAAAAACAAATGGTGACAAGGATGTAGAGAAAAGTGACTCATATGCTATTGGTGGGAATGTAAACTAGCCACTAGGGACAACAGTATGAAGGTCCCTAAAAAAACTAAATATTGAACCACCATGTGATCAAGTAATCCCACTTACCAGGTATTTATCCAAAGGAAAGGATAAATCATTGAATAGATATCAGTATATTCAAGAGATATCTGCATTCCATGTTTATCACAGCACTATTTGCAAAGGCCAAGATACAGAATTAACTCAGCTGTCCAGCAATAAATGAATGTATAAAAAAAAGTGGTCTACTACATGTATACACAAGGGAATACATTCAGCCATAATAAAGAACAAAATCCTATCACTCATGGCAACATGGATGTACCTGGTGAGAATTATGTCAAATGAAGTAAGCTAGGTACATAAAGTTAAACACTGCATGTTATCACCTAAACTATAGCTAAAAAGTTCATCTCCCAAAGAAAAGAGTAGAAAAGAGGTTATTAGAAACTAGGAGAGGTAGAAGGAAAGAGGATAGGAAGAGATTTAGTCAGGTTTTGGTGTTCTATGCACTACAGAATGCCTACAGTTAATAACAATAATATATGTTTGCAAATAGCTAGAAGATATTGAATATACTCACCACAAATTACCAATAAATGTTTGAGGTAATGTATATGCCCTGATCACTGTATGCTGTACATATGGAAACATCACTATGTGTCCCATAAATGTGTACAATTATTATGTGTCAATTAAAAATATGCAAAAAAATTTTAAAACAATGAGTCAAATAGATTTATTAGGTCTAAGCTTTCTTCTAGGTATTTGTTGTATTTTATAAGAAATGCTAAAAGAAAGATATATTTCTGAACACCTCAACTCAGTCCTTCCAATGGACCTACTGTGGTGATCAATATCATCATTTTCCTGTCTCTTGGACTCTCAGAGCACTTCTTAACTCCTCCCTTTTCCCTTCCCTAGGCAGGCTACATGGAAAGCTGAAGTAGAATCTACAGCTCATCAAGAAATAATATGTGAAAAGATAAAACATGAGGCAGCAAGATATCCTTTTATGGTAGTAGACAGACCCCAAATTATCAACTCCTTGAAATATTCTAAGCAGCAGATAGCCCGTTTGTAGGCTCCTTTAACTCGGCAGACTCCACACTCAACAAAAGATGTCTGAGGCCACACATCTGTTTGTCATGCCTCCACACTGGAAAGGGTAGCATCAGGGATCTTACCTTCACAGGCCAGAATGTATCCTTCATCTATATTCTTTGTATTCTTTATATTCTTTATATTGTTGCTGCTTTCATAATAAGGTAAAGTGAAAATAAACTTTGACCATATCATCACTCCATCATTCCTAAACCTAGACTAGCCTTTTCTTTTGGCCTGGCTCATTTTTACTTTTCTACTCATATTTAGTCAAAAGTAGTCTTTTTACATGCTACATACACTCACTAAGTCCTGCCAACATTATATAATTTAAAAATTAAAATTTAGTTTTCACTACATCTTGACAATTTTATGTAACTAGTGAACTCATTCATTGAGACATGGATTAAAGAAAACTTACATGGCTAAGTAATATTAATGGTAACAGGCAATTGTTACGTAGCATTTACATGGGCCAGGCACACAGTTCTAAGTACTTTATAAATATGAACTTGTTTAATTCTTAACATAATCCTATGGAATAGGTACTATTATAATCTTCATATTAAATATATAGAAACTGAAGCACAGAATATCACTTATCCAAGATCACTTAGGAAGTAGCAAAGCTGGGATTTAGACTGCTTCAAAGGCTAACTGCAATCACAATGGTACAAACTGTCTATCTGTATAGATTCATACTTTTATAAAAATTACTATTTTACCTCTTATATATGCTGATTTACTCTCTGCCATATACATTTGACAGCATTCCCTAGAACTACTATAGTCCTTCATTATGAAACCTACATAATTGCAATAAAACCTCCAAATTATTTAAGGGATTCTTCTCTCTACTATTTTGGAGTTGCCTGAAATTTCTTTCTTCTTTTTTTTTTTTTTTTTAGCAGTTTTGGCCAGGGCCAGGCTTGAACCAGCCACCCCGGGTATATGGGGCCAGCATCCTACTCCTTGAGCCACAGGCTCCACCTCAGAAATTTCCTTCTTTTCATAAATTTATTAATTAGTGGGAGTTGAAAATTTAATGTTTTAGTTTTCCCTTACGACCAAAAAAAAAAAAAAAAAACAGACTAAAGTGGGTCTGAATTTGTTGATAGTCATTTAAAATACCTTATACATTGAGTCCTTATATTAGGAAACAAAATACTTTTTGTTCCATTCAATTTATTTTCTCAACTCTCATCTATGTATTAGGTTATTTTCCATAAATGGCTATACTTTCTGCTAAAAATTGTAGAAGTTCTGATTACTATAATTTTTATAAGCTAAAATATCAATGTATATCTGGTAAGTACTCTTATTAACATAGTATAGCTATTAAAATTCTCCTTCTTAAAATATAAAATACTTCATTGTAACTCTTCTATTAATGATTTATATATGTGTATGTATGAAGTAGAAATTGACAGGATCAGTCAGAATACACTATTGTACCTTGACAAGCAAACAGAATTAATTGTCATATGATTTACTCACCAATTCTGACATTGCTTTCTTTATTTTTCAATGCTCGTCTCTTTCTAGAAAATATTTTCATTTTAATAACTCTTTATAATATTCAATATGCAATCCTAAACATCTCTTGCTTTAATAGAATAGTGAATCCAAGATAATACAAAAATGAGTTTTAATTTTAGCATTCTTTTAAAACATGGCATTCATACATTTCACATGATTTCAAGGTCATAAAATTTTTATAAATTTTGAGATTAAAACTAAATGTCACATCATGGAATTAGTGATTAATGAATTTTCAAGTAAAATAAATTATTAATATGGAGGAAAGTACATCTGCATTAGTAGAAAGCTTAAGTTATAAGCGCTTAAAAAAAAAAGGCAGTTCTATACCGTCTATCAACTGGGATAACAACAAACTTCACTTAGGAGATGTCAAGTGCATTTTGTTCTCAGCATGCTCTTTATACCAACAGGGGCACCTCTAAAGGAGTAAGAGTTTGGAAAGAATGTTCTGAAGGCTTAATAATGTCTTTAAAGATATTGTTAATAGTATTAAGTAGCTAGTCATATCAATGTGGTACTGCTCTAAGATATTAGTGATATTGTTTAGTTTAACGTTAATTTGATCAAACAACGTACCCATTGCAGTAACCTCCTACGACTTCCAGGGCTTTGCTCAATACATCACTAGTCTTACATCCATTTCAATTGATTAAAAACATATTCAAGCTTCTTGCTTTTAGAAACCAACAGAACCTGCCCCACTACCGTACCTTTCCTTTCACATCCCAACTTCTCAAAATACCAGTCTATGGTTTCTAATCCTGTGTTCTCCCTCCTCATTTACTCCTCAATCCAGAGCAACCATCACTACAACTGACGAATTATTTTTAGTTGCTATCATGCTTAATCCCTTTGCACTATCTGGGACCTAGAGCTACTTCTTCCTTGAAATTGACTCCTGTCTTAGTTTCCTAAATATTATGCCTTCCTAGTTCCCATCTTGTCTCTCATTCTATTTATTTGTTCACCAGGCTCCTAGTAGGAGATACCAGTTTAGGTAGCTAGCCAGTTTGCAACATTTCTTTTTGTTAATCTGCTATTCAATATACTGATATACAATTAGAGTCCATTTCTGTGTTATAGGACTTAAGTTTCCCAGTCATAACTGATTTGGGGTTAGGTCATCAGATGCAGAATGAATTCTGAAGTCTGGAATAGAGACAAGAACAAGGAATCACTGGTAGTAAACAAATCAAGTTAATGTCTGCATTCCGAAAGAATATATGTGACTATTCTGGCTGAGGCCCCTGGAGCTGCACAATTCCCTCCCTTCTCTGACTGCTCACACAGATTTCTTTTGGTTCTGTGAGATACGTATAATACATTCTCTTCCTGCTCCCACTGCCCAACAGTTACTTTTTTTTTTTTTTTTTTGGTTTAAATTAACCACAGTAGTTTTGTCTTGTTTTTGTTCTAAGACAGAGTCTCTGTTGCCCTTGGTAGAGTGCCCTGGCATCACTGCTCACGGAAACTTCAAACTCTTGGGCTTACATGATCCTCTGGCCTCATGAGATCATGTAAGTAACTGGGACTACAAGCACCTGCCACAATGCCCTGGCTAGTTTTTCTATCTTTAGTAGAGATGGGATCTTGCTCTTGCTCAGGAAATCCTGAGCTCAAGCAATCCACCCACCTGGCCTCCCAGGGTGCTAGGATTACAGGTGTGAGTCACTGCGCCCAGTCTACAGTAATTTCTATTAAAGTAATAAATATGTTGATTGGTCCCTTTCCCCTTTCTGCCACTAATCACTGACATTGACCACAGGGTTTTCTGTAGACCTAGGCTAAGGCTCAAGACATGTTACCCCAAAGCACAGCACCTTGGTAATTAAGAAAACAGCAGAAGCAAGAAGGTCTCCCTGAGACTTTCCTTTTTCTCTTCTCCCAGGAAGCAGGACAAAAAAGAATTTTCTGACTTTCCACTGAAGTAGGTTTCAAACGTCCTTTCAGGGATGTTTTCCCTTTAGCTGGAAGAAAGGAATGTTATTATCTCTGAAGACAGGGACACAGAGAAGAATTGGAACAAACAGACCTTGCTAAATTCTACCAAGTTTGTTACCATTAGATTATAGCCTTTTGTCCTCTAATCACACTTTTGCACAATTGTCCACAGAAATACACAGCTTTCCCTATTTGGGGGGATCTTCATTTCTGAAGGCTCCCATGACATCTAAAACTTAACATCAAACAAATGTGTGTGCTTTTCCCTTGTTGATCTTTTATGTATAGGTACTTCAAGCATGAACCTAAAATGGTAAGAAAGGACATTACTTTTTCTCTTCCAACATCTGCTTCTCATTTTAAACACTTTGAACATTCTTGACAAAATTCAACTGCTTCTTTTTATGCAATTTTACCAGAGTATATGTAGTGTCTGTACTTTTAAAAATTTGGTTTTTGTTTATTGGGTTTCCTGTTCAGACCTCAAAAAACTCTCTTCCTACTGGCTCTTATTTTGTAGAGTTGCCAAATTTCCTTATTCCCCTTCTCTGGCTTTTCCTTCTCTGCCTATTTATTTCATATTGAAGTTCTAAATCCTCTTATTTTACACACTTTCCCTAGGTAATCTAATTTATCATCATCTCTATGCTGATGATTTAAATCTGTATTTCTAACTCTAGTCCTTCCTCCAAATCTCCAACATTTATTTCCAAGCACTTACTAGGTAGTTCCACTTCACTGACTCAACAGATTCTTAAACTCAACATGTCCAAAGTTTAATTCTAAAACCTTACCTCTCTTCCTACATTATAGTATTACCACCTACCTATCCTCCTTGTTCCTTGCCCTAGAATCTTAAATAAGGTACCAGCAAACTATGGCATGGCAGCTCTCCTATGGCCTGCCAGAATGGTTTTTATATTTTTAATGAGTTATAAAAGTAAAAAACAAACAAAAAAGAATATGCTGCAAAAGCTACATGTGGTCCACAAATCCTAAAATATTTACTGTCTAGCCTTTATAACTGAAAATATTTGCTGACCCCTGTCTTAAATGAGCACCAAATTATCTGCCCTTTCTTTCTCTAGTATCTTAAACCAGGGGGCCCCAGACTTTTTAACCCGGGGCACAGTTCACTGTCCCTGATACCCTTGGAGGGCCAGACTGCAGGCCCCAGGATGAGTCGGCTGCTAAGCAGGACAGGCAGTAGCAGCAAAAACACCCGGTGGGCTGGATAAATGTCCTAGGCAGGCAGCACGTGGCCCGTGTAGTTTGAGGATGCCTGTCTTAAATGGTCACCAAATGCTTTCTTATCTGACTTTTTTGTCTGCTATAATGTCCCAAGTGTGGACATTATTTGCTACTGAAAAACATAGGAAAACCGCCTATCTGGCTTCCAAGACTCACATCTTATGGTATAATAAAAATATATATTTGATATTTCCTCCCCAGCCCATTCTAGGCACAGAGTCCCAAAAACCTTTGGAATTTACCCAGCGATAGAAATGTTTTATTTATGCTAATGAGGTTTCTCTGGCGGACCCCTAGATAGCCTCAGGAACCAACTACCTGATTGGACAGGTGGAACTTTTAGCTCTGCCCCTTCTTCACCCCAACCTCCATGAGGTACCTACGGCCAATCATCTATGGCCAAGGATTTAATCAATCATGCCTACATAATGAATTTCAACAGAGACTCTTGAACAAAGAGGGTCAGGAAGCTTCTAGATAGGCAAATACATTTGCTTCTTGAGAAGGTGGCACACCCAGAGTGCACGTGAACATCTGTGCCATCACTCTCTTTTACTGTTTTGTGCATCCCTTTGGGTGGCTATTCCAGTTGTGTCCTTTCTAATAATGGTGTAACTGTAAGCACAGTGCTTCCCTGAGTTCTGTGGGTCATTTTAAGGAATCATCAAACCTGAGTGGGACAGAAGTGTGGGTCACCTAGGGAATCCACGTGCAGCTGGCAACTTAAATGTGGACAGTCTTGTGGGACTGAGCCCTTGACTTGTAGAAGTTGGTGCCAACTTCTATGGTTAGTGTGAGAATGGAACTGAATCAAACTGAATTGCAGAACATCCAGTTGGTATTTGCCTTGTACATGGGCATCAGGCTTTTCATTGCACAAACTAAATCTGATGATTTCACTATCCTGCTTAAATACACTGAGGTCTTCCATAATACGTAGCAAAATTCCAGGCTTTTTACTTTGTTTCATATTTGTATATATGTTTTACATATGTATATCCTCTATATTTATATCTATATAAAAAATAATTATATTTTCTGCTCTAACTCTCCTTGATTGACATCTCAAGGCAGTATCCAAACTATAACTCCCTCTACACAAAAGATATTTTCACTAGAGAACTGTATTTATGGAAGTTCAATGTAGATTAATATTATTTTAAGGTAACATATAACTATTATAACATAATTTGTGTATTACTATTATTAAACAGAAAAAAATTAGCTACAAATGTGGCTTTAAATTATTTTTGAATGGCTTTTTAAAAATTTAAACCATTTTTTAAAACACATGTGAAAAGGTAAGCACATATACCTGTGGTGAAAAATCAGGATTTAACATTTAAGTTATTGAATACAATTTAAGTATGATGTCTGAAAACTCTTTCTAGTTTTCATCTACAAAAAAAAAAAAAAAAAAAAATAGGAAATTAGATAAATGGGATCTTTAAGGTCTCTCAAGTTTTAAAATTCTGTAATTTTAACCATGCAACCTACTTTAATATTTAATCATCTGTCACATAGCTTTTGCAGTATACTTACTTTTTAATTCTATATAGTTCAGTAGAAGTATAATTTGTTGGTGATTAAAACAAATTCATATGAAATACCCTGAAAAATCTATTTAAAAAACCAATCAATAAAAGTGAATTTTGGACTTTTTCATGTTAAATCTAAAAGCCATCACTACACTTGCTTTTTCCTTTATTTGTTGCTTTACATATCTCAGCAGTGAATCTATCATATCAACATAGTCATCATGATCCAAGCTGCAAGTAATAGAGAGTGTCAGTGTCAATTTTGCTTTCTCACACTTGCTTCCCTTCACTTCATCTGATTTTAATAATCCCTGTCAAACCACAAACAGTCCAAATTACCTTCATGACACAGAAGCTTTCAAGGAGCAGACAGAATCTCAACTTTCATTTAGCAACTACAAAAGAAAGCTGTCCAGCTGGACAAATATTATTTCCACACTTGACAATCTCTACAGTTGAGCATGCATTTTAATTTTAACTAAACCTGCCAGGAGTTTGATAGGAGCTTTTTGCTTTGTGTAGATTGACTCGCAGGATTACCAGACCAATGACTGTCACTGTGATGAGAGAACCCAGCACTTACCCACTAAGGGGTGAACACATCTTCTAGCGATCAGAATGAACATGTGAGAGACAGTGCACATGTGTAGATTACAGGGGTTACTAAATTAAGTGCCTCGATTACTAAATAACCTCTAAAGATACAGAATACTTTCTTAATTTAATTTTGAAAAGTACCAGCTAATAAGTCAAAATGTAAAAGAGTTAAAATTTTACCCCATAGATACCACTGAGAAACAGCTTCTAAAAATGAAATCTAAAGAGATATGAAAATTGTTTTAGATTCACTCAACTTTAGATTTCTAGAAAAGGTGAGTTGATTATAATAAAAATGATATTCTTGACAAACGTATCAATACTGATCAATGTGCTCTCCCACAATGTAACTTCAAAATAATTCAGAATAAAAGTGAATAATCATTATCAGTTTGTAGAGGAACATTAGAATAAAAGTTAGTGTAAAACTATACTAAATTAAAATTAAATCTAAAACTTACAAACTGTAAAATATTTCTGGGAACATGTCCTTTTTTTTTTTTTTGAGACAGGAGCCTCAAGCTGTCCCCCTGGGTAGAGTGCTGTGGCATCTCAGCTCACAGCAACCTCCAACTCCTGGGCTCAAGTGAGTCTCCTGCCTCTACCTCCTAAGTAGCTGGGCCCACAGGCACCAGCCACAATGCCCAGCTACTTTTTGGTTGCAGCCATCATTGTTGTTTGGCGGCCCAGGCTGCATTCGAACCCACCACCTTGGGTGTACATGGCTGGCGCCTTAGCCACTTAAGCCACAGGTGCCAAGCCAACATGTCCTTTTTAAACTAGGCTTGAATTCCTCCAAAATGAACAGAACCTTGCAGTTGTCTAATGCCAGTCTTCCCCCACGCGGCTACACTTAGTACTCCTTCTAGACAAAAGCCAATCTTAGAGTATTGTTTCTCTCCCAACTCTACCATGGACACCACTGCTCAGTTTCCTTTACCAGGCCCTTTTCTTTTGAACTTGGTCTACCAACTAGTTGATTTCATCCACATCCATGTCTTCTGCTACAATTGATTCAGAGTGGGACCTCAGGTTCTGACAGTACAACTCCATACTGGAAAACTCCCTTGGATATCCCATCGGCACCTCAACTTAACATGCTCCCAAATAATCTTATCTTTGCTCTAAAGCTTCTTCTTTCTCATGAGGTCCACGTGATAGTTAATAGCTCCAATATCAACCAAAGGACATGTCAGAAATGTGGGCGTCATCTCCTGTGTTTCAGGATTCCCTCACCAACCCCATAGACATGTCTCTCATATCCACCTATCTCCTTCTATTAAAATAAAACTTTAGACAAATTAAATTAAGCGGAGTTTAACTGAGCAAAGAAACATTCAAGAATGGGACAGGCCTCAGGAAAAAAAAAAAGGTTCAGAGTGACTGCAGGGCTGCCACAGGGTCGAATACACTTATGGGCAGAAAAAAAAAGTGACATACAGAAAGTGGAAGTGAAGTAGGGAAACGCTGGATTAGTTACAGCTCACCATCTGCCTACTTTGAACAAGGTTTCAACAGCTGGGCACTGATGCCTGGCTGTAAGTTGGCAGCTGTGATTGGCTGAGATTTGGTGGCTTGTTACAAGAGTAAGTTACAGTCTGATGACACATCCTGTTAGGTTATAGTTCACTATGTATGGGAAAACTTTTAGGAAGAAGTTAAAATATATTAGGAAGCAGCTTTAGACTAAACTTAATTTAAAACCCCTGTACAGGTTCAAATGCATCATCTGGATTCATGCAACAGTTTCCTAGAGTCTTCTTATTTGATTTTCTACCAGATTGAACTTCGTATAACATAGGGAGGAATTGGTGTTTACAAAAAGACTTAAGTGACTAGGAATAAAGTTATACTCTTAAGAGAAAGAGAAAAGTCAGAGGAAGGAGTTAATTTGTTGGGAGAAATCATGTGTTCATTTTATTTTATTTAAAAAATTATTTTAATTGATAAATTGTAATCATATATATTTATGGGGTACAAAGTGATGTTATGATATATACATACACACACAAATATATAGTGCATAATGATCGAATCCAGCTAATTCACATTATCCATCACCTAAAATACTTACCATTTATTGCTCTTGTCTACCTGAAACTTTGTACCCTTTGACCAACATCGCTACTTCTTCACACTCCTTAGTCTTTGGTAACCCCATTCTATTGTCTGCTCCTGAGTTTAATTTTTGAGATTCCACACGTGAGATCAGACGGTATCTATCTTTCTGTACCTGGCTTATTTAACTTAGTGCAATGTCCTCCAGGGTCCTCCATGCTGTCCCTTTGTAAGGCTGAACAGGATCCCATTGTGGGCATACACATCTTTCCTTTATCCATTCATCTGTTGATGGATTCTGAGGTGATATGTTTATTTAGAAGAATGAATTTCAAATAAAAGAAATATATCTAGCAAACACTTAGAAAAGGGGAGGTAGAATTGGGGAAGGAGAGGATGACCAATAATTTATCATACTGGTGGGACATTTTTTTTTTTTTGGAGACAGAGTCTCACTATGTCACCCTCTGTAGAGTGCTGTGGCTTCACAGCTCACAGCGACCTCAAACTCTCGGGCTTAAGGGATTCTCTTGCCTCAGCCTCCCACGTAGCTGGGACTATAGGCGCCCACCACAACACCCGGTTATTTTTCTTTTTTTTATTGCAGTTGTCATTGTTGTTTAGCTGGCCTGGGTGGGGTTCCGTCTTTGTATATGTGGCTGGCGCCATAACCACTGTGTAACAGTTGCTGAGACAATGGTTTTTTGAGATTAAAAAGTAGGTACTAAAAATAACTAAAATATTTTTTGAAATATACATTTACTAACAAATTTGGTGGTTTTAATATATTTGTAGACTTATACAATAATTACACTCAAAATTGTTTTTAAAAATAATTTCCTTTAAAAAGTTCTTATCACTTTGCTCTTTAAAGCAAAACATTTTATATTATTTGAACATTAAAAATATATAAACAGATGATTCTTGATATATTTCTACATACTTTAATCAATTTCTTGGCTGCATCTGTCACCCACAGATATTTTTTGAAGAATGCATTTTTAAAATGTTATTATTTTTATATTTTTTGAACTTGCATTTTTAATAAATTGCAAATTATCGAAATTGTCAATTGACTCTTCAATATAGATTATAATATATTTAACTGAGAGAAGACTCTCAAGTGCCTAACTACCTGGTAAACATAATAGTAAGTTCTGATCAAATTTTGCTAGATGGAGCACATTTTCAATTTTTAGTAAGGAAATACTAAGTTCAAATGTTTTTAGAGGTACTTTATTTTGGTCTTAGTATCTTTTTTCCTTACTTTTTTAGAAGGCGGGACTGCAGCAGAGCAATCAAAGGCCATGACAGCCTCAAACTGATGGGCTCATGCAATCCTCCTGCCTCAGCCTCTTGAGTAGCTAAGACTGCACATATGTACCACTGCGCCTGGCTAGGTTTTTTTTTAATTTTTATTTTTGTAGAAATGGGTTCTAGTTATATTGCTCAGGCTGTTTTCAAATTCCTGGCCTCAAATGATCCTCCCACCTTGGCCTTTCACAGTGCTGGGATAACAGGCATTAGCCACCAAACCCTGCTGAGTACTTTTCTTTTTTTTTTTTTTTTTTTTGAGACAGAGCCTCAAACTGTCCCCCTGGGTAGAGTGCTGTGGCATTACAGCTCACAGCAACCTCCAACTCCTGGGCTCAAGCAAGTCTCCTGCCTCAGCCTCCCAAGTAGCTGGGACCACAGGCGCCCGCCACAACACCCGGCTATTTTTTGGTTGTAGCCGTCATTGTTGTTTGGCGGGTCCGGGCTGGGGATTCGAACCCGCCACCTTAGGTGTACGTGGCTGGCGCCTTAGCCACTTGAGCTATAGGCGCCAAGCCTGAGTACTTTTCTTGAACAAATAATTTAGGAATATAAAATTCATCAAATATTTATGATGATTTTGAAGAATGTGTCAGATTAAGGGCTGCAAAACTGTAGGCTGTCTTGGTTTAACATCATTCTGGATAAGACTATAAATTTATCCCATATAAAATATGAGCATTATACAAAGATTTTCTCCATTATGGAATTTTGTAATTAAATGTTATATTTCATTTGAGCTCTCATCATTTAACTTGTTTAATTCCACTTTTGATCTCATGGGGAAACATTTCAATGTCATTCTGCTTGCAAATTTTGTTTTTAATAATTGCAATTCCTTACAAGCTTCATATAAAATGTTTTTTACCCTCCTTTTGTTGAATGTTTTGATTAAAGATTTCTAGTAGATTCTGAAGAAACTTCAGCCAAAATTTTACAGCAACATTTTGCAAAGATATTTAACATTAATACCATGATAGGAAATTTAAGTTGATCTAATAAGTAATTCTTGTATCAAACATTTCTCGAATCCAAAAAGAAAAAGTACATACTGCCATACTTACGTTGTTTTGTTTTATTCAACTAGAGTTTAATCATAAAAATTGAGAGGCTCTTTACTTGTGTATATATAAACATATTTGTACTTGACAACTATACCTCCCTTTTGGATTGGAGACTACTGCTTACTTTTGGTTATAATCATGAATTACTGTGTATATCACAATATATTCCAAGTATATTTTCCTCCATAGGTTCTAAATTTATTAAAAACATTTATATGACATATTTCACAAAGGTATCTCTTTAAAAGCAACAAAAACAAATAATTTTATCATTTATGTTACAGTTTACAATTTAATTTACAATAGTGGCCAGGTGTGGTGGCTCACACCTAAAATTCCAATACTTTAGGAGGCTGAGGTGGGGCGACTGCTTGAGGCCAGGAATTAGAGACTACCCTAGGCAACAGAGCAATACCCTATCTCTACAAAAAATAATACAAAAGAATTAACCAGGTGTGGTAGCATGTGCCTAGAGTCCCGGCTACTCAGGAGGCTGAGGCAGAAGGATCGCTGACGCCTAAGAGTTCAAGGTTGCAATGAGCTATGATGATACCAGTGTATTCCAGCCTGGACAATAGAGTGAGACCCTTTGATTTAATGAATTAGATATTTGTTATTGAAATTGATTTTTTAATTGTAAGTATCCAATTATACCACTGTACAACTGACAGTGTTTGACTGTTGACCATATTATTTTAATGGAGTTACTACATTAACAGCTATTGTTTCATTTCTCATACATAAATAAGAAAACTTAAGATTGAAAATGAAAGAAGTTAACTTAGACACCAACCATCTGACCTAAATAAATAAATACCACATCTTTTACAGAGTGGTACACTGTGTATTAAAATGTAGCATTTTCAGGCATGGTTTTAAAATAAGAATATCCGTAGACAATGATCCTTTAGCAGCTTCAGTTACTGTTTTCAAGTGGTCAGTGATATCATTATAGGATCAGGGTGAACAGAAAATGTCAACATTTTGTGGGGTTTCCACATTAATTCTTTTCAGCAAATGAAGGAAATTTGTTACAATTATTATGTGTGCACTGATGCTTTGTTTTGTTATCACTGTTGCCAAAAGGGCTATTACAAAATATAAGTACAATACCTAACAATGAAAAAAGTAAGTAGTTCATTTTATACACCTAAGACACGATAAAGCACTTCCAGGGGCCAGGCAGAGTGGTGTGTGCCTGTAGTTCCAGCTACTCGGAGGGCAGAGGCAGGAGGATTGCTTGAGCCTGGGAGTGCAAGGGTATAGTGCCCTGTGATCCTATGTATAAATAGCCACTATACTCTAGCCTCAGCAAAACTATGAGATCTCTTTTTCTAAAAACAAACAAGCAAACAAAAACCCTTATAACAATAGAGTTTGGCCTTATTCACTCTACAAGACTGACTAAAGATTAGAAAATGTGCAAGGCACTAGCCAGGGCATGGGCTCAGTGTAACTACCGTGTTTCCTTGAAAATAAGACACTGTCTTATATTTATTTTTTCTCAAGAAGGTACACTAGAGCTTATTTTCAGGGGATGTCTTATTTTTAAGTATAATACAACAATCTACATTTATTCAAATACAGTTAAGTCATCTTCTTCTGGAACCTGTCGGGGGAGCCGACCCTGTTGGTGGGGCTGGCGCTAGTGATACATGAACTCCTTTCCTCTAGCCATTCGCAGGTGCACAACAGGAAGCCTCCAACTGCAGTTACCACACGCGCACCTGGCATAAGTGCGAACAGCTAGGAGACAGGAGCTGTGGCAGATAAAAGGTATTCCAGTCTTCCTTACTGCTCCACACCAAAATGCAGGGTGTGGCCTACACATACGTTGCATAGCCATGCCCATCACTAGGTCTTATGGGTTAGGGCTTCTATTTAACAAATGCATAGAAATCCTGCTAGGGCTTTTTCCGGGGGTAGGTCTTATGTTTGAGGAAACACGGTAGCTGGTACATCAAGGAGCTGGCAGGGCTGGCAGCTTCAAAACATCTGCTACCACTGTCACCTAAGTCCTGAAGAGGTTAGCTGTACTTAACTGCTCATGTCGAGGTACATTCAGTTTATTTATAGGTGTTTATAAGTAAACACCTTATGTGCTGTCTTTGGAAAAGATCTTTTAGTTTCTATTACTTCTGGAAAAGAGAAATGACCTATTGTTAATTTAACCATACTTACCTTAAAGTAAGAGCTGTGTTCATGATATTGGTGTCTGACATAGGAGACCATGTCAGAATATAGAAGTCAGAAATTAGAAATACAGGTCTATTGGCTCAGTGCCTGTGGCTCAAGTGGCTTAGGTGCCAGCCACATACACCTAAGGTGGTGGGTTCGAATCCAGCCCGGGCCCGCCAAACAATGATGGCTGCAACCAAAAAATGGCCAGGCATTGTGGTGGGTGCCTGTGGTCCCAGCTACTTGGGAGGCGGAGGCAGGAAACTCGCTTGAGCCCAGGAGTTGGAGGTTGCTGTGAGCTGATGCCATGGCACTCTACCCAGGGGGACAGCTTGAGGCTCTGTCTCAAAAAAAAAAAAAAAAAAAAGAAAAAAGAAATACAGGCCTATCTAAACCTATCCTGGTCTATTTATATGTTGCCATTAAATAATAATTCATTCAAAAATGAAAAATAAATGAGTCATTAGAAATGATAATCTAGCTCTCTATGGTGTGGCATGGAATTATTTCCAGAACACTGTATTACTTCATTTAAAAAGGTAAGTTATAAAGGTATATATGCAGCATGATGCAGTATAATATTTTTGAAACAACAAACCATCCCCTCAAATAAAGAATTAAGCACAGAGAACAATTAGCTAATAGTGCTAATCTGTAGGTGGTAGAATTAAAAGGGAGTAGAGGAAGGGGAATTTTTATTGTCTACAATCTATTTTTATCTGAATTTATTATAATGAGCATGTCTCACTTTTGACACCTGAGAAATATAAACAAACAAACAAACAATTACAAGAACTACTACTGCAAGGCATTAGCTGAGGGAGTATCAGTTGAGCAGTACAAGTGACAAACATCCAGGAGCCCCACAGCAGAGAGTTCCCAATGGGCAGGTGGAGACAGTGAAGTCAAACCCTCAAGGAAACAAAACAGATAAAGGCATTCCTAAAGGTGGGAGCCAGTGATCTGCCCAAATCCATAGCTCCACAGGCTCACAGTTGGAGACACTTAACATCCCACTATCAATAGGTTTAAGGCATCTTGAACTTTGGGAATGATCCAACAACTACTAAAGGGAGGACAGAAGAAGCCTCAGCCAGACAGGAACTGGAGAAGCAGATAATTAGTTGGTCTGCTTATTTCCCTCCTGTTTCACACCCGAACTCTTCCTAACTTGCTCATTGCCAATATGTAATCAGGCCCTATCCTGAGGTTTCTTTCTGTGTACTGGAATCCCACTCCTACATCCTAGTCATTGCTCACTGCTCCAGATTCATGGACTGCCACCAATGGGGGGCTCTGGTAATAAAAGGGATGAGAACTTCCCTGGAGCACAAATGGAACTGTTTTAAAAACCAGAGCATAAAATTCATGGTTGAAAACAGTGAAAAATTGAATTAAAGAGGTTTACTGTGACCAGAGAAATTTTAAGGCCTTTTTTCCTCTAGGAGGAAGATATTTGGACTTTATCTTGTAAATATCAGGGATTCATGAAGTTGGTACATGACTAATGTTTTACAAATAGCTATAAAACAAGATGCTAAGAGATAGACTGGTGTGGGGGTGAGAGCGCAGAGATGGCATCAATCAGGAAGGCAACCTAAACAGAGGAGATGATGAACAGGCAGAGGATGTGGCCATGAGAGAACAAAATACAGCTTTGGAAAAGATTTTCCTGAGTCTGAATTGATAGCTAGGCCACTGAGGGAGGCAGATTATTACAGTTGAGAGGAAACCCAGCAGCGGTTACATGTTCTGGTGTCAACATACTTGGATTTTAGACCTGATCCACCAGAAAAACTGAAGAGGACATGAAAATTGTAAGGTCGTGTTAAAAGGCAGAAAGCTTGTGGATTATGTCACTAGAAACTAGCAAGGGTAAATCCAGAGAATAGCTCTTCTTGAGCAGTAAAAATCAGTGTGGGAAATGATCAATTATAGCAGTAAGTGACCAAAATAAAGAAGTGGGCATCATCCAGGCAGGGCATACTTGTTATTGAAGGCTTTTATGGTCTTGCTAAAGGCAGCCATAGATATTACACACTGCATATACACATACATACTAGCCTTCACAAGGCCAGCAGGGGAGTGGGCGGCCACCATGGCTGTCCACATGGTTTTGTGTAGGCTAGGGCTCAAGGATAAGCCAGGGTAGAGAGAGAAGTCTATGAGGAAGTTTATGTAGTAAGGGCTAAATTATGACATAGAGCAAGACTCCATCTTTATTAAAAATAGAAAAATTAGCCAGAACTTGTGGCACCTGCAGTCCCAGCTTCTTAGGAGGCTGAGGCAAGAGGATCTCTTAAGCCCAAGAGTTTGAGGTTGCTGTGAGCTTTGATGCTACTGCACTCTAGCCAGGGTGACAGAGTGAGAAACTGTCTAAAAATTAAAAAAAAAAATTAGGATGAAAACAGTGATAAGAAGGCATGGTAATCCAGTGTTAGACGTTATGATTTTGAGTGAGCCATACAAATGGAAATGCCCAGAATGGAGCTGGAGAAGTTACACGTGAGATACGCACGAGAAAGGGTACTGCTCAGAATGTCACACGGCAGCTCTAGCTTTCTCTTTGCTACTTTCTAGTGACATAATTCATAAGCTTTCTGCCTCTTAACATGACCTTAGAATTTTCATATATCTTGTTTGGTTTCTCCAGTGAATTGAATCAAAAACTCTGGGAGAAGCATAGATTCCTGAACATGTAACAGGTGCCTGGTTTTCTCTTAGCTCTAATTGTCCTCCTGGCTCAGCGGCCCCAGCTATCTATTTATACCCTGGAAAGTCATTTCCAAAGCTGTATTTTCTCTTCTCATGGCCACATTCTTCTTCCTGCTCTATGATGCAGACTATTATAATAAAGTATCATTTTTTTATCTTGGAAAATAAACCTCACATACATATACACAAAATAAACACAGGGTAGATAAGAGAATTAGCATTCATGGCAGGGTATCACATTGCTATGATTTGAATATTTGTTCCTTACAAAACTTGTGTTGAAATATAATCCCTGACTTGACAATATAGAGAGATGAGGCCTTTACGAAGTGATTTGGTCATGAGAGCTTCGCCCTCACGAATTAATGGAGTAAAGGGTTATCATGGGTGACGAGAGAGAGAGACCGGACCAAGCAGTCTCAGCAGCCTTGCCATATAGGACCACGCTGCCTCTGGACTCTGCCAGGTATAGAGCTGGTGAGAAGGATCTCACCAGGTGTGGCCCCTTGACTTTGGACCTCTCAGCCTCTAGAACAGTAAGAGATAAATTCCTTTTCTTTGTAAATTACCCAGTTTCAGGTTCTGTTATAAGTCACAGAAAATGGACGAACATGAGTGTACTAATAAAATTAAGCTAACTTATATGGCTGCTTCATTAGTTAATGAGAGAAGGGACCCAGGTACTCACGAAGCAATGTTTACTCAATAATGGCATCTTACATGTATGAATCTGATGGCTGTCCAATACCATTTCCTTAATTTAAATACATACATTAAAGGGCTAATAAATGAGATTACTGCCAGAATTTCTATCTACACTGAGTCCTTGGTCTCAGGGTTCAATGAATGAAACCTCAAACCATGCCAGTAAGCAACAGGGCAGTTTATTTTACAGAGAAGGGCACAGATAGAAGGGTAACAAAGTCTCCAGCAGCAGAAGTGGGTAATTCCCAAACGGGAAGGTCCAGGTGAGTCTGTTGTCTCGGGGTCCCGATACTGCTTGACAGCAGAGGGAGTCCTGGGAAGGTATGTCACACTTGGTCAGGGGCCAGAAGAAAAACAAATCCCCTCTGTCCCTGTGCTCCTGTAGATTATGGAATGAATGTATCAGCACAGGAATGAGGTCATCAAAGTTCCTGTCTTAGGCAAAGCAGCAAAGCAGTGGGTGTGTATGCTTTCCACCCCAGAGGGGTGACCTGGATGAAATATTGCTTACATATAGAGAGTGCAGTTTGGAGAAAAAAGTCTGTTTGCTCAGGCCTAGAATATGGGATTCCCTGTCTGAAAGGGGTTTGGTGGTATACCCAGACGAAAGACCAAGAGAACTTTAGGCCAAGTTTAATTGAAAAGAAACACAGATCACCTGGCAAGGATGGCATCACCACTGAGGGTGGTTGGAGGCTTGTTTTTATATTGGGCATAGTGGGAGGGAGATTCCATAGCTTACTGGAAGGTTCTGGGGGGCTAGGGTCTTTTTAGCTGTGGAACTTTGGGGGCAGGGCCAGGTAGACCTTTTGTTCTGGGGGGTTGGGGGGGGTTCGGCCCCAACACTATCCAGCCCTGAATGCCTGAATGGGGAACACTGTATCTGGATGACTAAGACTTTAATTATAATTAAAACAAAAAACCATTCTAAAAAAAGATAACTATTTTTGTACTATGAACCACTGGTTAAAAAAGCATAGCAATCTAATGTACATGAGTGTACATACATATCTTAAATAAAAGCTTCACAAAACATTACTTATCCTTAATATCTATTCATATATTTTCTACTCTATTTTATCCCTCTTCCATTTCTTCTTTTTAATGCTGTCTACAGCTTCTAAATTGATTTCAGCACCTGTAGTGCTTGGAGATTTTTAGATTAAAAAGATCTTTAAGATCATTTTAAAAGAACCATTTGTAAAGATATGTCTGATAAATCCAGAAAGATGTTCTTTGAGAAAGGGTAAAAAAGAGAAAAGCAGAAAATGTAGGATTGGTTTCATACCCAATAATAGCAGGTAGAAAAAATAGCCAGGGTGGTGCCTGTGGCTCAAAGGAGTAGGGTACTGGCCCCATATGCCGGAGGTGGCGAGTTCAAACCCAGCCCTGGCCAAAAAAAAAAAAGCAAAGAAAAAATAGCCAGAGAGAATTAGAGTCATAGTTTAGACAAAAACAGTATTAAGGATTTTGCAGCGAAGAATGGCTAGTCACCAAAGCTTTTTTCAGTATGTACTTCATTTGTACTGTTTCTCAAAGTGTAGTCCAAAACTAATTTAAGCTTAAGTACCAGAAACATTTGTTAAAATTCAGATGCCTGGGCCCCTCCTAGACCTACTGAATCAAAGTCTCTGGTGTAGGTCCTAGACTTGGCCATTTAAAAGCTTCCCAATGCATTCTTTTCACCATGCATTTTTATTTCAATGCCTTTACCAGTCAACTTTGAATCGGTCCTTTCCAAAAACCTGCAATCTCACTTCATGCATTAGACATATTTCTAAAAAGTTGTTAGATAAATACTTATACACCAAACCATTATTTCCCTAAAGATTCTCATGATTTTATGTTCAGCTAGGAGGAAACAAACCGGCTTCTAGAATATTTAGATTTTAAACAAATATTTTGAATCTATCTAATTTTTTTGTATTACTTCTGTAAGAGTTTGGCCAAATGGACTCACATCTTCATTATTTTTAGTCAGTATAAAATATTTTTATTCAGCATGTATATTTGAAATCACAACATACTGTTAACACATTTCATTTTTATTTTGTACTAACTGGATTGGACTTAACTGGTTAAATAGCATAATCAAATGGCATTTAGCAGAAGACACAGGCAGAAAGTGAGGAGAGGGTTTTCAGGAAATACAAAAACTGAAGTTTGTGATTTAGACTCTAACATCAAAGATAACCCTTTCTGTGGTGAGCTCTACTAGCAAGAAATATTTATAAACTTACTACCAATGGATAACCATGAAGTATGAGGAGTGAATCTCTTCTATTCAAAGATGGGAATCATAGCTAAGAACAACAGTAGCTGGCTTTTACTCAACTACACTTTGGGAGGCCTTGTTCTAAATCGGTGGTTCTCAACCTTCCTAATGCTGCGACCCTGTAATACAGTTCCTCATGTTGTGGTGACCCCCACCATAAAATGATTTTCATTGCTACTTCATAACTGTAATTTTGCTACTGTTATGAATCGTAATGTAAATATCTGATATGCAGGATGTATTTTCATTGTTACAAAGGGGTCGCAACCCACAAGTTGAGAACCACTGTTCTAAATCCTTTATGTGCATCAACTCATTTAATCCTTGTAACAATCCTATAGAGTATGGCTTTAAAACTCATTTCCCAGATGATGAAGCAGAGGTACAGAATTATATAACTTGCCTGAGACCCCACAGCTAGAAACAAGAGGTAAAATTCACACCCAGACAGCCTGTTGCTAGAGTCTATACTCAAAGATGGTAAGCTACCCTATGATTTTAAGAAAGTCTTAAATATTGGAATAATTACTGCCTCTGTACAGAGAAATACTTGCTGTTATGTTCTGAGATTTTTTTTTCCTGCTCTTCCTATAATTGATTTCAAGATAACCTGGTTCTACTTTGAATCCCCGCTCATGTTTAGTTATTATGTCTCATTATAATATACTTGAAATATGACAGGAATCCCCAAATTAGCATAAAAATGGAAATTCAGTAACAGGTAGAAAAATGAAAATGTATTTTAAAAGATAATTCTGTATAAAGGGCAGGATATCATAGTAGTTTAGAACTGTGCTTCTCAAAATGTAATGTATCAATCACCTGGGAATACTATTAAAAAGGCGAATTTTCAGTAGGTTTGAGATTCTGCATTTCTAACAAGTTCCCAGGTGATAACGATAGTGCTGGCTTAGGGATCAAGTTTTGAGAAGCAAGAGTTCAGAGTTGCAGCAAAAGTTACACTGCTTGTGTTTGAACCCTCTCTCCATTACTTATCAGTTGTATGACCTGCTCATCTACCTCTACCCACATCTGTAAAACAGTGAGATCATTAAAGGGCTCTTATCAGGATTACATGGAATAATAGTTAGGATAGTCTCTCGTATCTATGAAGAACTCAATAAATGTTATCTCTTAGAATTATTGAAAAATATTAAAAGTATATATTGCATCCCATTAGAAAGCCATTTATAGAATTGACTGATCTACCAGGAACACTAAATAAAATGTCATCATTCTTTTCCAGGCAGTCACTAGAACATCACTGTACAAAGGACATTAAATACGTAAGTTAGATCCACTACTCAGCTTTATTAAATACATAAATCTGAAACTGCTCTAAATGAATTTGCATAAAGCTAGCTTGGTTTATGATATTTAAAGAGCATAATTCATTTGTATGCCAGAAAATTTTTTTTATACTGCAGGTACACACTAAGTTCTAATTCATTTATTTGAATAGCTTCCTGTGAATCTGAAAAAAATATTTTTTAAATAATTCATTCTATAAAATAGATATCAGAACTAGTATCAATATAAACAATAATAATGACTTTAAAAAAAATGTTTAAGGAAGAGCATTGCTATAGTGTAAATGAGTTTGGAGGATTTAGCCAAATCCTTCAAAGACAATGGCATTTCAAACCACTACACCATGCAGCATAATTACTTCTTGCTGCTAAGAAGTCCAGCTTAGAAAGATGATTATTTATCAGCATTGTGGTGAATTAGTAACAATGCTCTATGTGAGGGGCCAATGAGCAGGAAAAGTCAAGTTAGGACCAGAAATAAAGATACAATTTTGCATCACTGTAGAAATGTACCCTATTCAACACTGCTTGAAAAATAAAGACATGGAAAGAATATAGTATTTTAGAAAAAAAGATTAATGTTTACCTGGTCATTGATAAAAACTAGAAAGCATAAAACTTGGTGGTTCATTCAATCAAGGAGAAGATAAGAGCTATAAAAAAATGTTTTTAATTGGTAACTTAAAAGGTTAATAAATAAGTTGCCTAACACATGTGATTAAAAAAAAGTAACAAGTGTAGAACAGATTCTATTAGTTATTTTTCTAAATTAAAACTACATCCAATATAGGCACTATGTGAATCAAGGAAAAGGGAGGGATTTAAGTGAGTACATTATTCTCTCCTTCTTCCGCTTTGTCCCACAGATTAGGGTGAGGATGTTTCAGCTGCTGCTTCAATATGTGGTGTGGTAGTAAATTTTTTTTTCAATGCACAGCACATCAGATTTTACTTTACATTTTACTTTCTATGACAAGTAAATATATGATTCTATTTTTTAAAATCCACATAAGAATGCTTTATATAAAGGACTGCCAGATGAAAGTTTATAAGACAAGGCTTACCTGTACTCAGTTACATCAAATAATGACTCTTTCTTACAGTGAAAAAGCTTTTAGTGAAAAAAAGAAAATCAACAGGGGGACTTATGATTCTTAATATCTTTAGAAATGATAACACTAACAAGATCAAATTGTTAGAATTAAAGGTACGGGAAGAATAGAGTGTGAACAGAATTATATCAATGTCATTATCTTGTTATTTATGCTTATGTCTGAAAAACAAAAATTTATTGAAAATGCCTCAGCTAACTTTTTCCCCCTTACAAGGTAGATATTAGCTGTCTCTCACCTCCAGAGAAGCAAAGAATTCCACTTCAGTGTGACCTATTTATGCCTCTTAGATTTATCATATTCAGTTTTTAATGACCCTGAACCAAAGGAAATATAGAAACCTATTTGAAAAGTTGACATTAAGGTTGTGACACCAACCAAAACAACAAGAGAATTTAAAGTTAAACTGACACACAATCCCCAAATCAGTGTTATATTCCTAATTTAAGAAACAGTTATTATGGGACATTGTGACGGCATGTCATCTTTTGCTTTGAAACTCCTGGATTTTGTCACTTGGTGTTTGTGTCACAACCTTAATATTATTTAAATATACTTTTTAATATCTATTATTTAAAAAATATCTTTGAATTGAAGATGCTGTAAAGCTTTGAAGAAGCCAACCTCAAAGCACTGCGTTTCTAGCATGCCATTTTTATTAGAAGTAGTGCATAAAACATTTGCTGTTGACAAATCTAATTCATTAAAAGGTGAGATGGATGCATTTTAAAATAACTGGCTGGCATCATTATCTGCAGCTCCTTTTATAAATTATTCCTCTTTCCCTTTTGACTGAACTTGTCACAGTTCCCTTCCAGACTCTGAGTGTTATGCCTTATAGTCAAGGCTTTCAACATGTTTAGACAAGTCACAAGTTAAACAAGCAGTGGTATTTTATTTTCTAGAAATGTAAGGGTAACACAAATACTTACGAATTATTTCATTCAATTCATTGATTTTTAACTAAAGACAAGTGAAGTCAGTTAGTGGTGGTTTCATCTCACACAAAGAATTTAAAAATAAAAGTATACTGTTTGGATAGAATGGGGAATTTCAAAGAAAGAAACATAATGAAATGCTGGCAGCCCTGCCGCACTGTTGTGTAGAAGACTGTGTTTGAAACTGAATTGTGCTTCCTCTGACATTGGAGATCAGGTACATCCTAAGGGTGACAGCTGGCTGGCACACTAACTTCCTAAAGCAAGATGCAGACTATATTTTCTTAGAGGCCAAAGGTATAGAATTACAGAAGCCTTCCAGGCAACTGAGTAGGTAGAGTGCATATTACATAAAATATGAAGAAAAACATTTCTTACCTAATTTTATTTCAGAAAGCTCTAAAAGTGAGCTGGTCCTCTAATCCTAAGGCAGAAAATTATTTCCTCACAAGTTGTCAGAAGAACTGTCCCTTCTTCAGTATCTTCAGCAAAGTTTTTTCCAAAATATATAAAATGTACCTACAAAATAATTGGGTAAAGTTTTATCACTGCCACAATGGGAAGGGAAAGCATATTCACAACATTAGTTGCCTATACTACAGTGATAGTATTGTCATTAAATTATGACATAGGACTCGAGCCAGGAAGAGGCAATGGAAGTGTGCCAGGACGCACTGAAGACGGGCACCAAAGGGAAGCTCGTTAGCAAGATGGCCCACAGATACCACGGGAATCCAGAGAGATCCACACGAAAACATTCCTTTTATTTTTCACAAAAAAATGACTGCTCCTAAAGAAATGTAGCTCAAAGAGAGTAAAGCATAGTTTCAACATGTAGAACAAGCAATGATATATAGGACAATTACTTTTTTCCATTTTTTTGTGGGGTTTTTTGGGCAGTAGTTATGGTTTTATTTAAATACAAATAGAATGTGCACATGAGCTGTCTATTCATGTTCTTCCCTGTGCAGCCTGGCATGGGGATTGGTGACTCTGATGGCCAGCTGGGCTGCTCTTTCCACAATGGCTTTGCGGTCCTTGGAGGAAACGTTGTGAGCAATCTCCTCACAGTAAGATTTGCTGCTCATCAGCAGCACTTCCAGCTCCTTGACGTTGTGGACAAGGAACTTCTGGAAACCACCAGGCAGTGTATGCTTTGCTTTCTTGCTGCTTCCATAACCAGTATTGGGCATCAATATCTGGCCCTTGAATCTTCTCCGAACCCTGTTGTTAATACCTCTGGGTTTCCACCAATTAGCACTTTCCTTTTTAGTTACTAGTTGCCCCAGACTTTTTATTAAAATCATCTTTTTCCCATTCTACCAAGTGATCTTGTTAAAAATAGATCTTGTTACAAACAAATTCTGATTAAGTTGGGGTTTGGGCCTGAGATTCTATATTTCTAATAAGCTCCCAGTTATGCCACTGATACTGTGGGCCATGGGATAGCATTTTACTAATAAGCTTCCATCAGTGTGCTTCCCTGTGCCAAAATACACTGTTGTTATTCCTGGCTTTTGCCCTTTCCGTGCAATTTGAGAATCTTTAGTGAAGTGTTCTCCCCTCCCCACCAAAACAAAGTTAAGAATGTGGCTAAGGGCAATGCCCATGGCTCAGTGGGTAGGGCACCAGCCACATGCACCACTGCTGGTAGGTTCAAACCCAGCCTGGGCCTGCTAAAAACTAAAACCAAAAACAACAACAAAAAAAGAATATGGCTAAGATTGCTGATCAAAATGAGCAATTGCACAGTACTGGCTTTAGCAAGCCGTAGCATATCATGTCATTTACTGAGGTCTCATTGTCACAAAATAACACTTTCTTATTTTCCCCGTGAGAGTTTTGCACATCTCTAGTTACGTGAGATTAATTCTTAAGGACTTCATATTTTGGATATTATTAAAAGTAATATTTCAGCTGAGCACCAGTGGTTTATGACTACAATTTTCGCATAAAATACTTCATGTTGTATAGGAAGCAGGAAGATCACCTGAGTCCAGGAGTTCAAGACCAGGCCAAGAAACATGTCGCTACAAAAAATACAAAATTAGGTGAGCATGGTGGTATGCGCCTATAGTCCCAGCTACCTAGAAGGCTGAGGGAAGAGGATCACTTGAGCTCAGGAGCTGAAGTTGAAGTAAGCTATGATCATGACATTGCACTATACTCCACGCAACAGAGTGAAACATCGTCACACACACAAAAATAAAAAATCTCTGCAAAAACTTTTCCATTGTTTCTATATGTCTATATGCATGCAATTTTTATATATTGATGTGCTTATCCAGGTTATTTACCAAACTCTTACTGCTTTTTTCCCTATGGTGTTATATCATGCACACATAATCAGTTTTAAATCTTTATTTCCAAAATCTGTATTTTTTATTTCATTTGCCTTAGTAAAAGAAAAAGTCAAACAATAAATGCATTAATTAATAGGAAAAGCTATTTTGTTATCCATGATCAGCCAAAATCATCTCTTGGTTAGGCCTAGGGTGTCTAGGAAACTGATATGAATAAGGTTCAAAATGTTTCTTATAGTATTTATTTCTTCATACTTCCTGTTTTTGTCTGGCATCTGATATAGAAGTCCTTAAATACTACTAACATGCATTACCCCTAGCGGAATTCCATTTGACATTTCATCAGAAACAAATATACACTCTCATGGACAACTTAACTACTCTGGGAAGTAAATGTGAACAAAAAAGTGAAATATATGAATTATAATGAGGAAAACAGTTCTTTTCCACCTACAACTAAGGTAGAGATGTCAGCACTAGAAAGCCATTACTGAGATACAGCACATCACCTATACTCCACAGCTGAAATCACAACATTTCTTGGAAAACCCATAAATAACTGAATTGCTGCCTTGATGACAATGTCAGCCTGCTCTACAGTGAATTGCCCTTCATGATAGCTCCCAGCTTATTAGTTTGACCAAAGGGAAAAACAGAATTACTGTTCCACACATTGCTAATATTGTGAACACTGGTTACCTCAGGAAAGGTGAATGTTATGATGCCAGGAAAGAGGAAAGATAGAGAGAAGGAGAAAATAACTAAAATAACATCTACTAAAATAATAAAACAAACTTTCTTTAAAAATATTTGCATAATCCATTACAAACAACAATTGTGAAGGATAGCAATGTAGAAAATGCTTAAAGTAAGATGGGAAAACAAGACTCACAGGTGTGTGTGCATATATTTTAAAAATATGTGCACATAAATTTTGGTTAAGAAGATCAAACAGTATATACTTTCCTTCTATCCCTCTAGATATATTCTTAAAAAGATAATAAATATTTTAGGGGAAGAGGAGATAAAAATCCACAAAAATAAAGAGAGAGCCATAACTACAAGTTTATATAAGAAATATGAAACAGCATTCAAAGAAGAAATGGAGTGAGAAAAGCTAAACCCTAAAATGTGTGCAAAAAAGGCTGCAATTAAAGCAGTGCCTGATAACGCCGGCTGACATGTAGAGTAAGAAGAGAAACTAAATCATAACTGACTGCAGGTTTGTTCAAGGAACACTAAATATCCCTTCCCAGCTTTTTTTTTTTTTTTTTACAAGCAACTACTCAAGTTTTGTAATGACTGTGGGTAAAGAAAGTAAATAAATAAATGGGGGAAGTGGTATGTTTGAAGCCATGAATCAACTTTCCAGAAAATTAGGAAGGTAGGGTGGGTGTGGATGCTCCGAAGAAAAGTCTGCCTCATTCTGGCTATTAGCTGAGTTTTAGGCAAATGATTGATTTCCACTTATTTGCTCTAAAGCAAACTGTATCCGTAAGATCATAATTTCTACAGCTTTTTTCTTTTTTCTGAGACAGAGTCTCAATTTGTTACCCTAGGTAGAGTGCCTTGGTGTCATAGTGCACAGCAACCTCAAACTCCTAGGATCCTCTTGCTTTAGCCCACCAAGTAGCTGAGACTACTGGAGTCCGCCACAGTGCCTGGCTATTTTTTTTTTTTTTTTCAGATACATGATATCACTCTTGCTTAGTCTGGTCTCAAACTCCAGAACTCAAGCAATCTATCCGCCTCAGCCTCCGAGAGTGCTAGGATTATTGGGTGAGCCACCACACTAGCCTATTTGCTTCTTTCTAATGTGAATGCATGGCCAACTACCAGCCAACATGTGAAGAAAAAATTGTTCACATTGGAGACCAAGATAAACATTTATGCAAATGAAAACAAATAAACCAATTAATAGAACATGTTAACTGTCTATCATTGTTAAGAGAGTCAAGAAAAAATTATATACCTAAAACAAGACCAAACAGGACTCCAATTGCAGCTAAGTACAATGACCAAATACTCTTATCAAAAGGAAACTATAGAGCTAGGCAAAATAGACAAATACTATCATTTCAATCCAGAAACAGACTATGAATATAAAAATATAGGAAGATTTTATAGTATAAAAACAGACAACCTTTAGGTAAGAATAGTAGGACTCTGTTGCATTCTGGCTTGGGACTCCTCTTACCACCAACCACACAACTCAGGTAGTACACAGGTTCTTCCATGCTGGGGACCATTCGGACTAGAAACTTCTTGGCAATTATCAAAGGGGGCTTACTTAAGCTGGAGTGATGGGAAGATGCCAAGCCCAGCAGAGGTGTCAGTGGAAGTAATGATTTCAGAAGTGGGCATGCAGAGAAAGCCAACAGCTCTACTAGTCCAAGGACATGGTCATAATCAAAACAAGCATATTCTTGACTAAAGCCAAGAACAGACCAGAGAAGACCAAAACTGATCACACATTCCTGGCTAAACCTCCTGCTGAATGATCATATGCAAAAAGCAGATATGAAGAAGCAAAGCATAAAGTAAAATGCATGCATGCAGCCTGAACTTTGAATGCATTCCTCAGAGACTTAGTGACTTTAAGAGTTTAAGGACGTCTATTGCCCAACCACAGGCTTGCCATTAAGTCACACAGACAAATCCTAGGAACCCAAATGTAAAGCTAAAAATAAGAATTTAAAAAAATACAAAAATATAAGTGGCACCTACCATAGGGAGATAAGAGTTCACCAATTAATTTAGGCAAATTACTAAATAAACAAATAAATAAACAAAGCAACAACAACGATTTTAGGAGGAAAAACAAGAATTCAACACTGCTACAATATAGAATCTAATATGTCCATTTTCAACAAGAAATTAAACGATATGCAAAGAAATGGAAAAAAAGTAGTCAACAGAAACTGAGCATCTCCAGATGTTAAATTTTAACAAAGACTACAAAGCAGCTATTATGTCTGTCTTCAAAAAACCAAAGGTGACCACATTTAAAGAATGAAAAGTAAAACAACAATGAATCAAAAACAGAGATTTTGTTAAGGGAAATATTATACTTGAAAAGTACAATAAATATTAATAAACAGGAATTTCATTAGAAGAGTTTCATAGTAGATTTTAAATACCTAAACAAAGAATTAGTCATTTTAAGGTAGATGAATATATATTATCCAGTTTAAACAACAAAGATAAAAGAGAATTTTTCAAAAAGAACAAAGACTCAGAGACATCACAGACAACAATAACCTTATCAAGAAACATGCAATGGATATCATAAAAGGAGAGAAGAGAGATAAAAGTATAGAAAAAATATTTGAAAGATTTCTCTCTCTCCTCTCCTCTCTCTTCCTCTCTCTCCTCTCCTCTCTCCTCCTCTCTCCTCTCCTCCCCTCTCTCTTCTCCTCTCTCTTCTTCTCTCTCCTCTCTCCTTTCTCTCCTCTCCTCTCTCTCCTCCTCTCTCTCCTCTCCTCTTTTTTCCTCTCTCTCCTCTCCTCTCTCCTCCTCTCTCTCCTCTCTTCTCTCCTCCTCTCTCTCCTCTCCTCTCTCCTCCTCTCTCTCCTCTTCTCTGTCTCCTCTTCTCTCTTCTCTTTTCTCTCCTCCTTGGTGCTGCTCTGCAGCATCCCTTGCCAATAAAAACCTTTCATACAAGCAAATATATATATATATATATATATTTTTGAAAGAATAAGGGACAAAAGACCAAATTTAATGATAAATGTTAATCTGCACATCAAAAGAAGGGCAACAAAACCCAAGTAGGAAAAACATGAATAGACTCAATACCATACACAATCAAACTACGAAGAGACAAAGGAAAAACAATTTTAAGCAGCAGGAACAAAACAACTTCTCACATAGAGGCGACCATCAATATTACTAATGGCTGACTTCTTAGAAGAAGCAGTGGAGTCCATAGTCATTGGAATGGGAATCTCAAAATGCGAAAAAAAAAAAATGCCTACAAGTATTCTACATCTAGAATAACTACCTTTTAGTTTAGGGCTAAATAAAGCCACTGTTTTTAAAACTGAAGATGAAATAGTAAATACTAATGAGCCAGTTGCAGGGGCACATGCCTGTAGTACTAGCTACTTGGGAGGCCAAGGAAGGAGGACCACTTCAGCCCAGGAATTTGAGGCTATAAAGTGCTAGGATTGTGCTTGTGAATAGCAACTACACTCTAGCCTGGGCAACAGCCTGAGACACAGTATCTGAAAAACAAAATTAAAATTTAAAAAAGCAATAAGTACTAAATAAAATGACACCAAAGAGTAACTCAAGTATACAATAAAAAATAAAAATCTCCGGAAATGGCAAATATGTGAGTCAATTTAAAAGACTCTATAAAATATTATTTTCCCTTTATTCTCATCCAAGTCTTTAAAATATATAGATTGTATAAAGCAATAATTAATGTATTCTTTGGCTTATATCATGCACATACCTAATATATATGACAAAAATAGCAGAAAGGAAGGAGGGGATGGAACTGTATTGAAGCAAAGTTTCTGTATTTTATGAACATTAAGTTGGAATTAATCTGAAGTTGGTTGTGACAAATTAAGATATACATTGTATTCTCTAGAGCAAACCTTAAGAAAATAACTTTTTGAAAGGTTAAAATAGAAATCAGAATGTGGACACACTAAAAATATTTAACACAATAGGAGGCATTCAAAGAAGAACGAAAGAACAAAAAAGATAAGAGTCATAAATACAAAGTGGAAAATGTAAACTCAACCAATTCAATAAGTGCATTAAATGTGAATAGCCTAAATTACCTCAATCAAAAAGGAGATTAAAAAAGGAAGATCTAATCATGTATAGTTTATAAGACAGACAATTTACAAAGACAAAAATATTAAAAGAATGGGAAAGAAATGTTATGCAAACAGTACATCTCCAGTAGATCTGGAGTTGCTGCATTAACATTAGACAAGGTAATATTTATGAAATAGTACTGGAGCAAAAGGTCTACTGCATAATGATAATAGTGTTATTACATAAGGAAAAATACATATATAGTAATTATGAATGCACATGCACCTAACAATAAAGCGCCACAGTCAGTGAAGCAAATATGACAACTGAAAGAACAGATGGATCGCTTACAACTAAAAGTTGGTATTTCAATACTCTGTTCTCAATAACAGGTATAATTAAACAAGAAACTAGTTAAGAGCATAAAAGACTTGACTATTGTCAACCTACTCAACCTAACTCACACACATACTCTACCTAATAATGGCAGCTTACACTTTTTTTAAAGCATCAAAAGCATTGTTCAAAATAGACTGTGTATCAGATCACAAAAAAAGTCTTAATAAATGTGAAATAAAACATGATCTATGTACACAACTGAATTAAGTTAGAAATCAACAGCAGAAAGAAATCTGGGAAAACTCTAAATAGTTGAAAGTTAAAGAAGAGACTTCTAAATAACTAATATATCAAAAAAGAAATCATAAGGAATATTAGACAATACTTTTTACTGAATAAAAGCAAAAACACAAAATTATACATGGGCTGTTATGAGATGTTTAAAAAAATGTTCATAAGGAAAACTAATAGCACTTTCAGAAAATAGAGAAAAGAAACCTTCCTAACACTCTGTGATGAAAGTATTACTTTGCTATCCAAGGCAAACATATCAGAAGAAAATAAAACTGCAAACCAAACACCTGTATTTTAAAAAGTTGTGAGATCAATAACCCAGCCCTCCACTTTAAGAGATGACCAAGCCAAAACAAGCAGAAGGAAAAAACGATACAGATTAGATTGGAAATAAAAGAGAAAAGGAAAACAATATAGAGAATCAATGAAACCAAAGCTTTGAAAAGACTGACAAAAGTAATAAATATTTAGACAACGACAATAAAAAAGAGAAAAAACTCAAATTATTAAAATTAAGAACATAAGAGGGGACATTGTCATTGTACCTACAAAAATAAAATGGATTATTAAGAGGATAGCATAAGCCTTTACATAGCATCAAATTACGTGATTCAGATGAAACAGTCAAATTCCTGGAAAGACACAAACTACTGAACTAACTCAAGAGGCTATATATTTATTTATTTATTTGTACAAAATATATGAATAGACCTTGCTATATGCTATAGTTTGAATATGCCCCCATAGGTTAGAAACCTGATGTCCAATGCAGAGGTGTTTAGAGGTGGAACATTTAGGAGGTGTTAAAGGGTCCCACCCTCATGAATAGATAAATGGCATTATTGAGGTAGTGGGTTTATTATCACAAGTGTAAATCTCTTATAAAAAAATAAGTACAGCCCCTTTTTGTCTCTCTCTCGCCCTCTCTTTGCCCTTCCACTGTGGCATGATGCAGCAAGAAAACCCTAAACAGATGCTGGTGCCTTGCTCTTGGACTTCCTAAGCTCCAGAACCATGAACTGCTAACTTTCTGTTCATTATAAATTACTCAGCCTAAAGTATTCTGTTACAGCAGCATCAGATAGACTGAGACAGACATATCCAGGAGACTAAATTAAAAATATAAACTTTTCCCACAAAGATTCACTGATAAATTCCACCAAAGATTTAAAGAATGAACACCAATCCTTAGCAAAATCTTTTGAGAAACAAAAGAAGAGGGAACACTTCTCAACTTAGTTCTAAGGTCAGTATTACTCTGATAACAAAAACCAGACAGATATCACAAGAAAAGAAAATCACAGGCCAATATCCTTTAGAAAGGTACTCAAGAAAATATTAGCAAATTGAATACATTAGCATATAAACAGAATTATACAGTATGACCAATTGGGATTTGTCCTTTGGTTAATAAAGTTGATTGGACAGGCAGTGCCTGTGGCTCAAAGGAGTAGGGTGCCAGCCCCATATGCTGGGGGTGGCGGGTTCAAACCCAGCCCTGGCCAAAAACTGCAAAAAAAAAAAAAAAAAAAAAAGAAAGTTGATTGGATATAGGATAATCAGTCAATGTAATATACTTTATCAACAGGATACAAGATAAAATCACATGATCTAAATACATGCAGATATCTTTTAAGAATTCTTGTTTTTTACATCTTAAACTTTTACTAAAAAATAAGACACATGCCCACAAAGTCTCAAAGCTACAGATGCTGGCATGGATGAGGAGAGAAGGGAACACTTTTACACTGCTGGTGGGACTGCAAATTCATACAACTTTTTTGGAAGGAAGTATGGAGATACCTCAAAGAACTCAAATTAAACTTTCCATTTGATCCTGCAATTTCATTACTAGGCATCTACCCAGAAGAAAATAAATCATTTTATCATAAGGACATTTGCACTAGACTATTTATCCCTGCTCAATTACAATCGCCATTATGTGGAAACAACCTAAATGCCCACCAACCCAGGAATGGATTAATAGGCTGTGGTATATGAATACCATGGAATACTATTCAGACATTAAAAAGATGGAAAATTTACATCGTTTGCATTAACCTGGATAGAGGTGGAACACATCATTCTTAGTAAATTATCACAAGAATAGAGAAGTAAGAATCCAATGTACTCAACTCTAATGTGAAGATAGTAGATGATCTAATACAAGGGGTAGGGGGATGAGAGAGTGGGGAAAGGAGAGAAGGGAGGGGGCTGGGGGGGGTCATGGTGTATGGCACACCTCTTGGGGGTAGGACACAATTACAAGAGGGACTTTACCTAACAAATGCAATCAGTGTAAGCTAATTCTTTGTACTCTCAATGAATTCCAAAAAATTAAAAAAACAACAAAACAAAACAACCAAAGACACAACACACATTAAGCTGCACAGGGTCAGGATCATCAATGTTACTGTCTTCCACCTCAGACATCTTCTCCCACTGGGAGGTGTTCAGGGGCAATCACACACACAGAGCTATCATCGAGTATGGTAATAATGCCTTCTTGGGGAATACTTCCAGAAGCAACTGCCTGAGGCTGTTTTATAGTTAATCGTAATTTTTATAAATAGGAGTACATGCTAAAATAAAGATAATACACATAATAAATACATAAACCAGTAGCACAGCCATCTATTTACAAGTATTTTGTACTGCGCATAATCGTATACGACATATTTTTATATGACTGGCAGAACAACAGGTTTGTTTGTTGTGAACAGCATCATCACAAACATAGTTAACTGTGTTGCACTATGACGCCTAGGTGACAGGAAAATGTCAGCTATTATAACCTTACGGGGCTCAGCACCTGTGGCTCAAGTGGCTAAGGTACCAGCCACATACACCTAAGGTGGTGGCTCTGAATCCAGCCTGGGGCCTGCCAAACAACAATGACGGCTGCAACCAAAAAATGGCTGGGGCATTGTGGCGGACGCCTGTGGTCCCAGCTGCTTGGGAGGCTGAGGCAAGAGACTCGCTTGAGCCCAGGAGTTGGAGGTTGCTGTGAGCTGTGATGCCAGGGCACTCTACCCAGGGGGGCAGCTTGAGGCTCTGTCCCCTCCCCCCAAAAAATAACCTTATGGGACCACAGTCCCACATGTAGTACCATGTTGACCAAAATGTTATGTATTCTTATGACAATATACAATATGATTCTTATCCATTTATCTGTTGGACATGTAGGTTGACTTCTTTTCTATCAGATACTCAGTAATAGAATTACTGGATCATATGGTAGTTCTCTTTCTAGTTTTGTTTTTTTTTTCCCCAGGGCTGGGTTTGAACCCGCCACCTCCAGCATATGGGGCTGGTGCCCTACTTCTTTGAGCCACAGGTGCCATCTCTTTTTAGTTTTTTAAGAAACCGCTGTATTGTTTTCCACAATGGCCATGCTCATTTACGTACCCACCAACAGTGCCTAAGAGTTCCTTTTTCTCTGGATCTCTGGCAGCATTTTTTATTTTTTGTCTTTTTTAAAAGAGCCATACTCACCGATCCCATATACTGGAGGTGGCAGGTTCAAACCCGGCCTGGCTAAAAACTGCAAAAAAAAAAAAAAAAGAAAAAAGAAAAAGTAGAAGAAAATAGCCATACTAACTGAATTGAGATGATTATTTCATTGTGGTTTTGATTTGAATTTCCCTGATGATTAGTGATGTTGAGTATGTTTTCACATACCTCTTGGCCATTTGTTTGTCTTCTTTTGAGAAATATCTATTCAGATCCTTTGCCCATTTTTTATTCTGATTATTTGGCTTTGCTGTTGGGTTGAATTCCTTGTATTTCAACTGATATTTGATGATGGTTCCATGAAAATCCAACGGGAAAAATATTAGTCTTTTTAAGAAATATTGCTAGTTTAGGTGCAGTGGATCATGTCTCTTATCCTAACACTCTGGGAAGCTGAGGTGGGTAGACTGCTTGAGCTGAGGAGTCTGAGACCAGCCTGAGCAAGAGCAGGACTCCATCTCTAAAATTAACCAGGTGTTGTACCAGGTGCCTATAGTCCCAGCTACTCTGGACAAGAGGATCGCTTGAGCCCAAGAGTTTGAAGATGCTGTGAGTTATGATGATGCAGCACTCAACGCCAAGGAAAATAAGTGAGACTCTTGTCACAAAAAGAAAGAGAGAAAGAAAGAAAAGACATATTGCTGAGAAACTAAATATCAACATGCAAAAGAATGAAGTCGACTCTTTCCTCATAAGACATAAAAAACAATTCAAAATTGACTAAAGGCCTATAGGTAAGCCTGAAAGTACATCAAGTTCTTAGAAGAAACCATAGGTGTAAATCTTCTTGACCTTGAATAAGATAATGGTTTCTTAGATATAATATCAAAAGCAGAATCGAACTTATTTGATGAGTTTATCTATTCAGTTATTTTGAGACACAGTCTCACTCTGCTGCCCTGGCTAGAGTGTAGTGGTGTCATGACAACTCACTGCAACCTCAAACTCTTAGGCTCCAGCAATCTTCCTGCCTCAACCTCCCAAGTAGCTGGTACTACAAGCATGCACCACTATGCCTGGCTATTTTTTTTTTTTTTTTTTTTTTTTTGTAGAGACTGGGTTTTGCTCAGGCTGGTCTGAATCTACAGGGCTAGGATTACAGGTCTATCTGACTGATAAATTGGATTTCATAAGAATTTAAAACTTTTGCACTTCAAAGGTCACCATAAAAGTGAAAAGGCAACTATAGAATCACTGAAAATACGTGTAAGTAATTTATCCTAGAATATATGTAGAAAAGGTACAAAATCTCCACGGAAAGAGAAAGTCCCAGGAGGTTTGCGAGCTCAGGTAAATATAATCAGGTTTCTGATTAGCAAATTTACTCTGAGATTCTAGGCCAGTACTTAATAACTTTTAAGGAACAATGTGTTGTAAAAAAAACAGAAAAGAACTAGTACAATTTAATGCTAATAAAAAGATAATTTTAAAATGGCATAGGATTTGAATATGTATTAATATTTCTCTAAAGAAAACATTCAAATGGCTCCAATAAGCACACAGAATGATTGTTAGCATCATTACTTATCCAAGTAATGCAAACTGAGACCACATGGGGTATCAACTGGTTTTCTGTCAGGATTGTGTTAAACCTGCGCACGAATTTGGGAAGTATTGTCACTTCTTAGCTCACTAAAATGGGTAAAATCGAATGACAGGCCATAACAAGTATTGAGGTAGATGTAGAGAAATTGAAACCCTCAGACATAGTGGGAGGGGATGTAAAGCTTTCTTGCCTGTCTCTGTCAGTTGGGGATATTTCCTTAATAGCACTTTCTATTTTATAGTCATTTTTGTGATATCTCCTGCTAGAATGAAATGAAGAGAGGGATTAGGTCTCTTTCCCTCTTCCGTATGTACTTAGCATCTAGCACCACAACTTGTCACTGTGATGTCTGCCATCACTGATGTCTTACCTTTCTCAACCAGTGACTAGACTGATCTTCTTAAGACGGGACAGTGCCTACTTAACTTTTGTATCAGATTTCCCAGGCTAGGGATTATTCTTCTTTCAGGTGGTGTGCAAGGTCAAAACTATTTTCATAATGATAAGATATTATGTGCTATTTTTGCTAGGATTACATTTGCACTAATGGCATAAGATCCATGATGCCTTAAGACAAATCAATTCTGTCCCCATTGTATTAGAAGTTGTATTAGCTTTCAATTACTGCTTTACCAAATCGCCAGAAATTTATTGGCTTAAAATCACGCAAATTTATTATCTGATAGCGCTGTCTAGGTCTTAAGTCTGAAGCAGGTCTCACTAAGCAAACACCTCAGTTGACAGAGCTTCACTCCTTCCTCCTGCTGGTCCCTCACTTCCCACACTGTCCAGCTTTAGAGGACACCTGCATTCCCTGGCTTACCGCCCACTCTGTCCATTTTCTGTTCCAGCCACCTGTGTGGAATAAGTCCTTTTCACATTGCACCATTTAGAAATTCTCTTCTGCCTCTTCTGCACTCTTTTATTATTTTTTAGAGACAAAGTCTCCCTTTGTTGCCCAGGGGCATCACCATAGCTCTGCAGCTCACTGCATCCTCTAACTCCTGGGCTCAAACAATCTCCTTGCCTCAGTCTGCCAAGGTAAATACCTGGAACTACAGGTGCACACCACCACACCCAGCTACCTACCCAAACCTGTGTAGAGGTGGGACAGTGGGAAAGGGAAGGATTCTGGGTTGCCCAGGATGGTCCCTTAACTCCTGACTTCAAGCAATTCTCCTACCTGGGCCACCCAATGTGCTAGGACAGGGGTGGGGAACCTTTTTATGCCAGAAGGTCACAATTCAGCTGTAATCAAATAAGGCCACATTCAAGAAACCTCAATTAGATCTACTTAAAAATGTATACTGTTTTGTAAAAATCTAACTACTATTTAATAATTTCAAAAAATGAAAACTGCTAATTTTAAAGTTAACTAACCTTTTAATGACTTTGTTACATTTGATTTTTGTTGGAAACCACTTAAATTTTTGATTGTAGCATGAAGGTCCATAGTTTCAGATGATCTTCTAGATCAGCAGTTCTCAGCCTTCCTAATGCTGTTCCTTTAATACAGTTCCTGTGGGTCACAACCCACAGGTTGAGAGCTGCTGTTCTAGATGGCGATCAGTCATTTGTAACCTTAAGGATGTCTTGATTTGGGTTCGGTAGGAAAATTCAGATTCACATTAATAAGTGGTTGAAGAACAAGAAAGCATTTTTCAAGCATGTTGCTGGAGGTGTGAATATTCTGCATTTTTCCATATTTCAACTGGGTCCTTCTTAGCATCAAACAATGGCTTTAAAACGTCATCTACTGAGAGCCCCATCGATTCCATCTGTAGTTCTTTTTAGGTCCCTTGATGATATGATACAAACTAGGTTGAAATGCTAATTTGAAAGTGATATCATGATTCTTAAAGTCAGTAAACCTTTCAATGTATTTTCCAATTACCAGATACATTATAACACCTACATATTCTTCATATGATTCACATATACACGTATCCTCCTGCTTATCAATGATCTTTGCTAACTGCAAGACTTCCTTTTGAACAAGAAGTATTTTGAAAAAAAGGTAACTTCTTTTGAAATGCTTAGTTTTTTTGCCATATATCATACACAGACTTAGTTTTACTTAGAAAAGAAACATTTACGTTGTTTGGATTTGACATAATATCACACAGAAATGCTGCATTCTTATTGAAACCTTCTTTCAATAATTCACATTACTTATTCTGTTCTTTGTAAAATTTATCCAAATTTTATCACAGAGATAAAATTTTGGCTAACACCCATCCCTGTGATAGCTAACACATTTTAGAATGATATTCAGATCCACACTGAATACCTCATTGTTCAAATTTAGCATGTTATGAAATTGATGATGCCATGTTACATTTGCACAAATACAGTTAGCAATACTAACCTGTTGCCAAATGTTACTTAAAATAGTAACTTTAGCACAGAGATTTTGCTAATGCAAAATGTAACAGAAAGTAATGAGAGCATCTGGAAACTCACTAAGTTTACCAAATTCAGTCCAATTGCACAACAGTTATCTTGAGAGTTAAAGATAACTATTCTTCATCTTCTGTTCTCAAGGGTACCCAAAGTGAGAAACTATAACAAAGAAAATTTTCCATTATGACTCAAATAAAGTATAAAACCTGCAGGAGTCAGTAGTGTTAGTTGAGTCATCAAAGTAATTGGATAATATATATTTTCCTTATATATATTTCCTATATATTGCATAATGTTGTCCTGTTAAGTGGAGGCTAATTCATGCTACCCATAAGTTATGGTTCTCCTTGAAAGAGGCGGTTGTTTATTCTTTGAAATGTTATCGTGTCTAAGCATCCTACAACTTCGACAATATATTCTTTGATAATTTCTACATCATTGAATGGCTTCCTTTTCCCCTGAGTTTATAAGCTTGTAAGTTGCTTCAGTGGTATTATTTATAGGTCTTATTGCTGCTTGAAAGAATTATCTTTGCTTTTACTTATCATGTTCTAATTTCTGTAATACAACATTTTGTGCCCTTCAATGAAAATATTCATGGTCTTTGTATTACAATGCTACAATGCTAAGGAGCATTAAATTTCTTTAATGTTGATATGGCAGTATCATAAAGCAAGCAAATAATCTTATCTTTAGCAGAAACAACATAATATTGCAATTTCCAAAGCTCATTTAAAAAATTTGTTTTCTTCCTTCAGCATTCTCTTGGTGTTCTTTGACTTAACTGGCTAATGTTAGGTGTTGATGGGACCAGGCATCAGGTCCCTGTGTTCCCAGGTTTTTGGCTCCCAGTACTGAAGAATGGTTATTGGTACTAAGTCAATAGAGTGAATGAGCAGAGCAAACAGGTGTAAGTAGGCAAAATGCCAAAGTTTCATTGAGTATTAAAGCGTAGTACATTCCAAAGAAGAAATGGGTCAGCCCCCATCAAGTTGGCAACATTTCTCCTTTTATACCCATTCCCTAATTTTATGTTAAATGGGGTGGGGTAGAATATTCATGATTTTTCTTAAAAAATAGTGGAGAATTCCTGGACTTGGGAGCCCTTCCTTTTTCTGCTTTTGCAAGGCGATCTCTAAGGGTTCCCATGGTATTTGTAAATTGTCATGGTGCTGGTGGATGTGACTTTCACCGTTAATGAGGTAGTCCACTTATGGGCACTCTCACCTCAACTGTGCACATGCTCCAAAGACCCTCTGTCCAGGCCTCGACAATATCTCTGCTTTGTGGTTTCTCTACCTTTTCCTCATTGATCAGTACTTGGAGACCTATATCTGCTCTTTCTTGGGAGCCCTCTCTAGAGTCCTAATCAGGCTGTTCTCAAAATAACCCAAGTCACTTTGTCCATATCAGACAGTCCCAGGGACATTAATCACTTCCCCTGAAATAACCAGCTCCTCCAAACAACCTGCTTGCAAGGTCTTACACATTGTGAGGTGTCAATTAGCTTTGTTCCCATAACAACTCAGGCCAGCGTGACCCCAGCCAGTCCAAAATATCCTAATAGTATCCACCATCCAGCCTGCTCATGTCTAACTAACTGCCTAACCTAACATTATTAAGCAGACAGAATTAAAGAATACTGTCAAACCAGGCAACTATTCACAAATCCCACTTCAAATAGAAACACACAGTGCACTGTTGTCAAAGCTGATAACTGATTGGTGTACTCAACCTCCATAAACTCTCACCAACCAGCCTTCTGCGGCAGTGATGCCAGTCACGTAGCAGCCTTTAATTTAGCCCTTATGGCTTACTAATGATGTAATCGGGCCAGTCCAATCTGGGAGGATTATTTTGTTGAAAGTTATTTTGAATGTGTTCATTTTGAAAATAAAGTAAAAATATAAAAGATGAACAAAAATGTATTAATAAAAATAAGAGGATTTATTCTGTAAAATTTGGATTTTACAGAACAATAAAAGGGCCTTAAGGCTGCTGGTTCCTCATCTCAGTACAGGGCTTATAGGCAGGAGCCACCATGCCCAGTTGCTCTTCCACTTTTTGTAATTACACTGGGCCCACTTGGATAGTTCAGGAAATCTTACTATATTAAGGTAAACTGAATGGCAACCTTAATTCTCTTTGGAACTTAATTCACCTTTGCGATGTGATGTAACATTCACAGGTTCTAGGGATTAGGATATGGGTATCTTTGGGGGGTCATTATCCTGCCTATAAGAGTACTCATATTTTTTCACTACCACACATGGAATAAATAAATAATACCAGGTTTCCCAAATAATGTCTTTGATAAGGCAGTAAAAGTTACTAATTTTATTAATTCAATCTTTCTGTACATTATATATTTTCTTGAAATTAATCAAATTGGCCTGTCACTTCAAGGAAAACATTAGACAGTATTTGTTGTCAATGATAACATTTTAGCTCTCAAAACAAAAATTAGAATTTTGGAAAATTTGTATACTGTCAGTTTCCTAATACTTTTAAGATTTTCTTGATGAGACTGCTGGTGATACTAACAAATGGAAATTCTTTTATGTTATATAAAGAAATCTATTAAGATCTGGAAAATCATGACCAAACTGAATACAGAAGCAGACCTAGAATTTAGCTCTCGTCCACAGAGCCAAACATCAAAGAGATTTGTAAGATATAAAATAATGCCACTCTTCCACAAAAATGCTTTGGAAAATATATGTATTTTCTAAAAAGGCTATTTATGTTAGCATGTAATGGGTTATTATTATTATTATTAGTTTTGAGACACAGTCTCAAGCTGTCACCCTGGGTAGAGTGCCATGGCGTCACAGCTCACAGCAACCTCAAACTCTTGGGCTTAAACGATTTTCTTGCCTCAGCCTCCCAAGAGGCTGTGACTCCAGGCACTCACCACAACACCCGGCTATTTTCTTTTTCTTTTTGTTTTGCAGTTGTCAATGTTGTTTTAGCTGGCCCAGGCTAGGTTCAGTGTATGTGGCTGGCACCTTACCCACTAAGCTATAGGTACTGCACATAATGGTTTATTATTTAATTAAATATTTTCAAACACTTAATTTAATTTATAATATAATAAATGCAAGTTAATATAATAAATACTCTTTAATAACTCAGTAATTTTTTTAAATTATAATAATTTTTTATAACTCAGTAATTTTTAAGAAACCAAAGTTTGATAATTGCTGAGTAAGACAAATGAGAAAACCCCAAAAAGATAATGACCAAGTAAAGTTAATCAAAAATAAGTATAGGTAACCTCAAGAAAATCGGAGTACAGAGGCATTATATAAAAACAGAGCCCAGGGGGCAGCACCTGTGGCTCAAAGGAGTAGGGCACTGGCCCCATATGCTGGAGGTGATGGGTTCAAACCCAGCCCCCAGCCAAAAGCTGCAAAAACAAACAAACAAACAAACAAACAAACAAAACAGAGCCCAGGAGGACTCCATGTACAAACAGTCCTATTCCTAGCCTCTTTCCCATCAAAGCTCTGAATAGCCGGAGACAGACTGGATCAGCTGTTAGGAGCCTAAATTGCCCATCGACGTTTTTGGAGGAAAGCATGAACATGTACTAGAGAAGGAATAAATGATATATCCAAAAATTTTTAAAGGAATAGAATATGTGATTGTACACAAAACTTCAAGTGCAAAACATTGGATAAGCTGAAGTTTTAAAAAGCAACAAACATGGGTAAAAAAAAATGTCATGACACAATGAAGCACAAAATATTCACTGCATTACTAAAAATTCAGACCATATGGGTATAATATGATAAGGTATAAGATGTTCTTCAAAATAAGCTCCTTTCTCTCCGCAGTTTCAACTGAGGAAAGTCCAGGCTTAAACTGCTGAATTAGCTGTGCTCCCTGGAGGGAAAGTGGACAGAAAGTTCAGGTTACAAGACACGACTACAGAATGCTACAAACAACTGCAGCTATACCATGCCCCACCACCACCACCACCCCGCCAATACCCAATGGCCAGAGTTAGAGAAGAGCTCTTTTTGGTAACTCTTAGCCAACAAATAAAGTGTCAGAAAAGTCATACTGCATTAACCAACTGTAGTAATCATGTGCCCTATGTAGGGCAAACGTTAAGTCTTTTCTGGCTCCTGAGTTTTCTGGACAAGTTCTATCACCTCTTTAGTCTTCATTTCCTCATGTATGATAAGGAAGTTAATCTAAAGTAACTGCTTCAAATTCAACTGTGATTCCTAGTAACAAATATATTTTATTTTCAAATCCTAAAACCGCCTATATCTGAAACATAACTGCAGGTCACTAGTCACCAACCTGCCATCTGAAAAGTACTGAACTGAAGAACCCTTATATTTGCTTAATAAAAACAACAAAAATGTAGGGGAAGGGGGCTGGAAACAGTGGTTCACCCCTGTTATCCTAACACTTGGGAGGCCGAGGCTGATAAATTGCCTGTGCTCATGGTTCAAGACCAGCCTGAACCAGAGCTAGACCTTGTCTCTAAAAATAGCCACCTCCAGCATATAGCTGCAGTTGTTTGTAGCATTCAGGCGGGCACCTGTAGTTCTAGCTACTTGGGAGGACAAGCAAGAGAATTGCTTGAGCCCAAGAGTTTGAGGTTGCTGTGAGCTTTGATGCCATAGCACCCCACTCAGGGCAACAGCTTGAAACTCTGGAAAAAAAAAAATTGAAAAATGTGTCAAAGAAGGGAGGAGGACATTATAAAACTCTAATATTGCAATATTTTTTAATCTTTTTAGCCACAAAGGTATCTTTGGTAGAGAGGCAAATAGACATTCAAACTTACAGCTAATATTCAAACTATGGACACTAACATTATTTAGCTATATAACACTTATATTTATTGGCTATCTGAATTCAGAAATTTAGACTGCAGTTTGTGTTTAAATACTGAATGTCAAAAATCAGTTGCTTAGCTAATATTCACAATTTTTAATTGCTATTTGGTACAAGTCTTTTGATTCCTTAACTGTTCTTCTGACTAAGAAAACTACCATAAATTATAGGAAGCTGGAATAAGAACATATGCCTTAAATGTTGAATGTCAGTGTCTAGCATTGTACTTTTGTGGGGATTGTACTTTCCTTGAAGTAAAATTCAAAAGTTGAAATTCAAACACACATGAATTTTAGCATGTGACAACTGCTGACCCTTCTGACTAATAGCTAACATCATATTAAGTACTGAGGCAACAGGGGATTCCTTTAACTGATAACTTTGGCTTTAGGACTCCCCACTGCCTTGTTGAAGCTTTCTTAGAACAATGTGAAGTTCAAGATTCTCCTTACTCTCCTCTCTTTCCTTCCTTCCCTGTCACAGGCTGTCAGCCCTGCATGGGGCCCGGGGCACTCCTCTCTCACTGCTGCTCCACAACTTTACCCTTCACAGGCAGTTTCCCCAATAAACCTCTTGTACATATCATACCCTCTTGGCATCTGTTTCTGGGGGAATGTGGACAAAGTGCTAACAGCACTGGCCACCATACTAACCTCTATGCATGCATTATTTCATTTAATCATCACAAAAACCCCATAAATACACTATTCCCATTTTAGAAATAAGAAAACAGAGTAGAAAGTAATTTTCCAACACCATACTACAAGTGACAAGTCTGTTTGACTTCACAATTGGAGCCACAGACCCTATTTTAAAACAACTTTATTTCTTACAAAAAGGAGATAGACTCCTAATACATCTTTCCTGATCCTTCTATGTATACTTACACATAATTTTTTAATCCTAGTAAATGTGTTATTATCACCATTTTACAGATGAAAAATTGTGGCTCAGAAAATTTAAGTAATTTAAGATGGTAATTATATAACTTCATGAGTTAAGGCTCATACTTCTTAAGTCAGGTGTTTACATTTTACTACATTCCCCAATTAATCAAAATGGCAATTATCTCTTTTTTAGCTACCATTTTACTCATTAAAACTTTTTATATGAGATGTGTCTATAAAGATGCATAAAAGTTTGACTTGGCCTCTGTATGTGAACCAAGTTTGTATGTGGCTTTGGTGTTGCCTTTTAGAAAGGAAATACTCAAATGGCTATTTCAACATCATTCCTAGAATCCAATGTGTGGCCAGTGTGTTAGGGTTGGAACGCCTGTCAGAGCCCAAAAGCAGTGGAATGCTCACCTGGGACTCATTTGGATGTCGTATCTCACTACCAAGTGGAGTGTACATATGGGTTGCCTGCTGATATGCTTAAAAGAGCCAGAGAAGTAGAAAGCGTACATTGCAGTGCAGGGCTAGTCCACCTGCACATATTTAGGGAGCTGATGGGAGAAGAGAAAAACAAGGGTGTGTGTGCGCCCGCAGCAGTGGAGATCTGGCTGCATGTTCCTCATAGCCTTGCTTGATTCACCCTTTTTTCACTCCAGTGATCCTCACAGGGACATGACTGTTAGCAATGTTGCCTAGGATCTTAACTTACCTAACACACATACCTGTATCCACACAGATGGGGATGGTATGGAAGATGGTTATCTGAAGCCACAGAGAAGATGAAAAGCCAGTCTCTTATCTTTTGAAAGATTCACAAGAAACCAGTCGTACTGGGAGCCTCTAGAGAAGGAAACACTATGGCTGGGCTACCTCATGGGTTGTGTGGATTGTGCTCCTTGTAAAAGTATTCAAACAAGGGGGATGAAATCCAGTCCATACCCTCCCTGGTGACCCACAAATGAAAGGATACCTTTCCCAATCCTTACAAAAGGAGCATTAGTTATCCAAACACTGTGTCCAACCAAGAGTTAAGGATCCTCAAGAGTTAAGGATGCCTTTTTCTAATACTTACAAGGTGCTGTATACACTAGCTTAACAGGATGAGAGTGAAGCTAATGTCTCATTACATTTACCTTCTGAATTTGCATCAAGTTAAACCTTTTGACTGTGAATAACACGTATAGGCATTCAAACAAGATTTTCATTTGGTGAGAAGCACATCTATGGCGTTCTTCATTTTACAAACAGAATTTGACGACACACATCACTGTCACATTACCTGACTTCAGTCTAAGCATCATACACTCTGTTGGCAATCATTTTCACAGTTGTGCCTAAAACATTTGCTCAAATAGTGGATTCTTGTGGGAGTATATATAAATATGAAGTACAATAAATTTGGAGAGTCATCAAGTTTGGAAGACTCGATCATTGTTGGAGAATTTGCACATAGAGGTAGCTTTAAAAATATTTCTCACAAAAAACAAACTAGAGAGTACTTCAGACTTTGATTTGGAAAACAAGAGTGTGGAACATATTTCAAATTTAAATTTTAAATGATACAGCAAAGCTTTATCATTTCCTATTAAATTTTTTTGTTTGCACTTTATGTTTTTATAAATATAAAAATACTGAAACTGAACCCAACTTGGGTGAATTATTTCGACTAGTAAGAAAGCAAAGAGCGCCCAGTAGTGTGCCATGCAACCTGACGGTGGTTGTGATCACTCTATGCCTCAGCTGGTTTGTTTCATTTCTGAGTATGCCACAGGCAAAGGGTTAAATAGATGTGGTAAAAACAAATTAAAAATTTGATTAATGCAGCAATACGAATCACATGTATTATGGGTTTACGATCTATGGGTCACTAATTCTCCTTCTACAATTTGTAAAAAGGAAATAGATCTATGTCAAAATATTTTACCATAAAAACATTTATTTCCCCATTGTTTAACAGAGGGAAGTTGTTTAAAAGTTATATCCATAAACTTGAACAGTGTGCAGGCTCTAAAAATTATGTAAGTATATTGACACAGAAAGATTAATGGTATATGAGATGGGGAAAAGGTTACAAGACAGTATGTATGTATCATTTTTACTTTAAAAACACACATCTGGCTGGGCGCGGTGGCTCACACCTGTAATTCTAGCACTCTGGGAGGCTGAGGCAGGTGGATTGCCTCAGCTCACAGGTTCAAGACCAGCCTGAGCTAAAGCGAGACCTTGTCTCTATAAATAACTGGGAATTGGGGCAGCTGCCTGTAATCCTAGGTACTTGGGAGGTAGAGGTACTTGGCAATAGAAGAGCTTGAGCCCAAGAGTTGAGATTGCTATGAGCTATGAAGACACGGCACTCTACCAAGGGTGACAAAGTAAGACTCTGTCTCAATAAATAAATAAATAAAAACACACATCTGTAATAATATAGAGAAAAAAGATAAGTGGTTATTTCTGAGTGGTGATATTGTAAGTAATTTTCGTGGCTTATTTGTATACTATAACATTTCTGTTAATAGGCATTTTTTTCATAGCAAAGAAAACAAACACTAACTCCACCCTGCACTTTACCCCAGTTATACACACAAATCATTGCTTATTGTGAAAAGTGTAACATTTCTAACTTGCCCACACAGTTATCTACAGCTATTCCTAAACTCAGCTCGGTACTTTAGCTTTATTATTACTGTTCATCCATCCTACATTTCCTTAATGAATTAAACACTTTTCTCTTTTCAGACCCCTTTGCAGCTTTCAACAGAACACTCTTCCCTCTTGTCTCCCTGCCCAAATCCTCACCATTTCACAAGTCCCAAATTCAGTATCCCTTCATTATGAGATCTTTCCTCATCTACCCTCCTGGAAGAAAAATTTCTTTTTCTCTACATTCCTATCATATTTTTATGTCCAATGATATATGTAAAGTGTCCCTTATCTAATAACTATTTGCATATGTTAATGATAGCTCTCCGGGTAGACCATAAGCGAGAAGGTCCTTCATCTTTGCCTAATTTATAAAGCATTTTTATATCCAATAATATCCTCACAAGATTTAGGGAAAAGAATATTTATTTAATGGCAACTATGTGTCAGGTAATGTGTTTGAGGCTTTATATGTTACCTCACTTAACCCTAACAGCAGTCCTGTGGATCCATTTTACACACAAAACCGTAAGCTCATAAAGGTCCAGTGATTTATTGGTGTCATTGCTGGTAAAAAAAAAAATCATGGCTGCAATTTTTCTTTGAAGTCTAGTCTGTTCTTCCCATTACAGAAACCTGATGTGTAGTCTCTTTACCTACCTGCCCTGGCAATGGAGGCCCATTTGCTGTCTCTGGTACACATATCTTGCTCTGACGCTATAAATCTACCTTTCTCTTCCTCAATGAACTTTGTTCTATGCTTGCCTTAAAAAAAGAAATGGTTGTTCATCTATCTATGTAAAAGCCACATGAAAGACATGAAAACTGTAGGAAATCATAACCTCTTTGAGTCTCTGTAAAAAATGTTTGTAAAATAGGGATTTTTTTTGTGATTTTTTTATTAAGCATTTAAATAAGACAATACACGTAAAGTGCCTAAAATACAGTAGCTACACATGGTGTGAGTATTAGTGCTTGGCTACATTAATTTGAAGGGAGAAATCACAAATCAAGAGCAATGATTGAAGAAAAACCACTGCCTATCTAAAAACTAACTGATATGCAGAAACAATATGTAATCACCCTGAAATAATTTACAACATTTTCAACTGGAGAAATAGAGGAAAAACATAAGTTCAGTAAAATGGCAAAAGTAGGATAAATGGGGAGATTAAAAATTGGTTGAATTTTTAATCCACAAGGAGGTTTGATTATCAATGTGCTATCCTAAATATGGCTGCATTGCTCTCAAAAGGCAAAAAGGCACTTGCCTGCTGCATTAAGGACCTTGAATTGAACATACTGCATTTTTCTGTATGTAGTATGCCCATAATGTTCTAGGTACTATTGTATTTTTCTTTATGGAGTATACTCTTAAAGAAAAAAAGTTCTAGGTACTATTGCATTTTTCTTTAAGGGTATATGCCATAAAGAATATACCCTTAAACTTTTTTTTGGAACTGGCTGTTTTGAAATAAATCAACTGCTCTTATGAGTGGGAAGGGTGACTATTTAAAGATAAGGTGGTGAATGAAACTGCTTACCTGAAGAAACTGCATTACTCAAGAACCAAGTCGCCAAGGTTTACTATATCGCATCTTTCAAATTTTCAAATAAATGACCATCTTTCCTTATATTATCCCCTTTTTGAAAGCATTTTCTCTTTACAACTATTCTGGGTGCCACTTTCCAAAAATTCTCCTGAATCCTTCATTATCGAGGAAACCTGAGGCAGAGCGCGAGTATTCCATCCTCGCACACCTATTTACCTATTACTTGTTTCCAAAAGGTAAAACGTGCATCTAAAGCCCACGCATGAAATTATAAGCTTGGTTCACAGCACCAAGGAAAACAATTCTCCTAGTCTTTGAGAATGTTCGATTAATCCTCCCTTAGGAACGACCCCCACATCCCACTTCCCAAATGTTTGTAAAAGATGCCTTTCCAGCCGACTGCCTATACTTCCCAGGTACTGCACCCCAGAACGACGGAAATAGTCCTCAGGGAAAGAACGGTAAAGCAGCTCTCGAGAATCGGGGGTGATCAGGACTTGCCCAGGCGAGACAGTAAGGGCAGTCCCTGAGCATTGGTAGAAAGACTGGGCACCAGGCCAGTCTGGGTACGCAGTGTCTTAGGCCTCACCCAGGGACATATGGAGACGCAAGGTCATCCGAGTTTCAAGTTGGAGACAGCTGTTGTGAGGGGACAAGACGGTTGGTAAGCGGTATCCCAGGGGCCTTCTCCAGGCAAACAGAGGAGCAAGCGCTGCGGGCCGGATGGGACGCCTGGTTCAACCCTCGCCTACTCCTCGACCCAGCCAAGATTCTGCACCGAACCCCAAACGGTCGGATATACAACCTCAAGAGACAACCCAGTAGAATCACTCACCAGTCTCACATCTCTGGCGCCGATCTCGGAGAAGCCTGACCCACACCTGCCAGAGTCAAGCCCCGCACCACCGAGACCACCCTGGCGACGGCTCCAGAGCGTCACTGACAACCACCCGGAAATAGTACTAGTACTTCCGGGGCGGCCTAGCGCGCGGCGGGAAATTATTACCCAGAGCCCGGATCAGTGAGGCAGGGAGCGCTGCAGCGGCAGTCGTCGTCTCTGCCGCCGCCGCCGCCACCCGACGGGAGCAGCCCGGACACTCCGGCCGGGAAGGTAAAGGGGCTCAGCTCGGAAGACACAGTGTACATTCCCCCTGACTCGGGGGAATGTTTCTTCCCGCGCCGTGCCCCCGAAGTTTCTGCTGTCCCCGGCTGTGAGGCTGGGAAGGGGCTGGGGTGAGCGGCGACAGTGCTGGCCTCTCGCGCTTTCCGCGGCTGCGGTTGGTCCCCGCGGTCTGTCGCCGCTCGCGGCGCCGGAGTGGGTGGGCTGCGGCCGGACCCCGCCCGCGCCTCCGCGGAGCCGGGCTGAGCAGCTCCCCCGCCCCCGTCCGGCAGCTCGGTGCGCGCTGGGAAGTGCTAGGCCACCCGCGTCTCTCGTTTCCATAGAGCCGGCTGGGACGCCTCTCCCTGTTGAGATCCTTGGCTGCTCTCCATGACGGAGAGTCAGGGCAGGAGGCTGGGATCCATCAGGCCCACCTTCCTGTGACGAGGAAGATTGTGTCATTGTTTTCTCCCTAGCAGAATTTTGTAACTTATCTAAACCTCGATATCTCTGTGGCTGCCAAAGGCCTTTAAACACACACACACAAACAAAAATACACACAAACGCACACGCGTTTCCCTAAAGGAGGGGTCTGTGTTCCTCGGGATTATGTCTCAGCCACCTCAAGGCCGGGAACAAAACTTAAGTGGTTATACTGAGATTTTTTTCCACTTTCAATGCCTCTAAATATTGACAAAAAATTGATCCGCTTTGGCTACTTCATTATCAGTATCTGACTTAGGAGTTATATGGAACTTGATTTTGGAGGCGTCAAGCTCTGTTTTGACAAATAACCTATACAAAAAGGAAAAAAAATTCTTTTTTCCTGTAGGCATTGGTAATGAACATTTCACCTCATGTGATCGGTAAATGTGCCTTGTGGACTTTGTGGTTTATATTATTCCTTTACGCCTCAATTCCTACAAATAAATACTGTTGATATGCAAGATGTTCCCATTATTGGAAAGTTTGATTAACCAGTGTCACAGGTGTTCAGTACTTAAGTAGGTAGTTTCAGGTGGATTTATGTAAGGGACGAAATTTGATTATTTTAACGTTAACTCAAAGAATGTTAAAGGAACTCGGATGTTAAATTACATCAGTGTTTAAATAAAGTAAAGACAGCCTTCAATAATACAAACAAACCCCTATTAGGTCTCTTTTCTAAATCCAGATTTTCTTATGACTTATTAAATGAAGTTTGATTATATGCTCTAATACTTTATTGCTCCCTCCAAAGCAGAAAGCGTAGATTATGTGAAGGAATTTGAATGTGGTTATTTTTCATAATCAAAATTCAGAACTTTTTAAGATTTCATAGTAGACACCCACAGTTTCCACTGATGTGCCAAAAACATTGGTTTTTAGGAAACCTATAGTATAGCTTAAGTAGACATTTTCCTTATGTATGTATCTTGCTTATATTACTCTAAAGTTTTCACCGTTTAAACAAAACTCTTAAAAAATAAAACCAATGATTTTATGTAGACTTTGAATAATAAAACCTAAACAAACTGAAGAATCCTTTTCCTCAGAAATACAATTAAGTTGAAACATTACCTCTTACTCTTGTAATTGAGTCTCTCATAGAGAATATATGTTGTAAAAATATACCATGTACAAATGCTAACCTTGTAAGGACATGTCACTACGTAACAGTAAAGTAACTTTAAGGTTACTTTAAGGGAACCTTTATTTGTACTTTCTATCAAAATTACTTTGAAATTAAAAATACACTTTTGTTATTTTTGATGAGGAAGAGAACACATGAATTACTTTAATGATTTATTGATACCAAATTCATTTTGAGAGGAAAATAATGAAAATTTTGTTTTTCATAAGAAAGAAAGACGGCACTCTTTAGAGTATTCCTAGAAATGCTCTGGAATTTTAGATATTCCAGTTATTTTTTGAAGATAACTTATATTTTTAAATCTCTTAAGTGATATTGCTGATCTGAATGTCTTCCCACCCTTGTACTGTGTGCTGCCATAGATTGATGCCTTTTCATGTAATGTATCTTTCTCTTGTACTAGCTGAAAATAGATTGTTTTGTAAAATTATAATGTTCAAAGCATTAGACTAAATTCTGAAAGTCTGGTTGGTACTGTAGAAAGGCATGTAATTTTTGCAGAAACAGACATAGCTTTGAAGCTGGTTTCACCACTGTTGTGTACAGTTGAGCTAGTTTCTTAATCACTCAGATTTCCCAGTGTCCCATCTATAAAAGGATAAACAGCCCATACTTGTGAAGATGGAAATCAGCTGTATGACGTGTGTAGACCACAGTAGGTTCTCAATAAGAATTAAATCCTGCTTGTTCAACCTTAAAGTTACACTCTAAAATCCCTAGGATACCAAAGCAGGTTTGAGTATTCTTCCCCATGGCTAACCAGTATCTACTGTCCGTCCTCCTGAACCTTGTCTTGTCCAGTTTGCTTTATCCCCAGATAACATCTCTTGTCCAGACTGGGCCTTGTAAAGCATTAGATAGATTAGACATCCCCATGTGCCCCCTCGGCCCCTCATTTCTTTCTCAGCACAGGCACTTTACTGACTCATTCTCCATTTCTTCCCTCTACTGCTTAATGTACCATCAAAGAGACTTGATTAATGACTGCTTTCTCAAGTAATGCCATGAAAGTAAGAACATCTCTCAAATCTCATCACCGGAGACCTCTGTCAAATAATTAATACACATATTTATATGTATAATATCTGTGAAGGGTAGGATAAGAAATAAACACTGTCTTTTAAAAAAGAAAATTCCAAAGTCCAGCTGAATAAAAATAGAGCCTAATTTGGCTCCTAGTCCTAAAGGAACCAGAATTTTTAAACTCTACTTGAAGTTACAGTGTTCATAGCCAAACAGTATTTTGCACGCACAGTGTTAGTACAGTGCTATGTGTGTATCTTTTGCAGTATTTGAAACAGGTCCAACACTACAACCCTTATCAGTTTTAACACTTGTTTATTTTCACAGTTAAATATTTGAGATAAGAGAATTCATGAATATCTTTCAAATTCTTTAAGGCAACTGTTATTTGCATTCAATGCTTGGTATATGCTTTTCGGAAGATAGGAGTTTAAAGTAATTTTCCTTAGTTTACTGTAGGTTTATAATAAAAATAGTTGACTAAAATAATGAAAATTGAGACACCCCTAATTTTCATCATGTGCCCTTAAAACCACGAATACCAATGGACATGGAAAATGATGATGAGGTTATGAAGAGTCAGTCATGCCTATAATCCTGGCACCACAGAGGCAGGAGGATCAGAGAATGGGTTGAAGCCAGGAGTTCAAGAACTGACTGAGCAACAGAACAAGATCCCACTCTACCAAAAATTTAAAGATTAGTTGGATGCAATGGTGCACGCCTACTGTCCCAGCTCCTTGGGAGGCCGAGGCAAGAGGATCACTTGAGCCCAGGAGTTTGAGGCTTCAGTGAGCTGTGATCAGGCCACTCCATTCCAGTCTGAGAGAGAGTGCATGACCTTAACTCTTTAAAAAACAAAAAAAAGTGAGAATGACAAATTTTACATGAAAATTAAGGTACAGACTATGTAATACATATGTAAATTTTGTTATATAAATATATTCTCACACACATAAAACCTGAAAGCCCTTCCAAATGTTAACAGTGATATTATAGGCTGAAGGTATTAAGAGGTGATTTTAATCTTTTGTAGTATTTTTCAAATTTTGTATAATCTTGTATTAATTAAAAGACAAATACCTGTAAAACTTGTTTGGGAGGGAAACTTTAGTTTTTAAAGATAAATATATAAGTTAAACTTTTTGAGTAAATTTCTTATTATAGTTTAATAACATACATTTTATTTGTAAGGTATTCTGTATTCTCAAAGCTCTTTTATGTATGAAATGGGTTATAAGAGAATTTATGATACAGAGTAGGAAAGGTTTATCCTTATTTCCTACAAAAGTCTCTTTAAACATCCCTGCCTCTATTTTTTATAGCACTTTCCTCTTTCTCCCAAGGGTTGTGCCCTGTTCTTTCATCTTGCCTCCCAAGCTAGGTCTTTGTGTTCCTATCTGTATTCCTTCCTGCCTCTGCTTTTCTGAGATCCGTTTTTAACATACTCCAGCTGTGCTGTCATATTCTTCAAACATGTTCCAGCTATGTGTTATATTGTAAAGAATTCAAAGGACCTAAAAAGCTAGTTTATAATAAAATGTTCTCAATTAAAATGATGAGTGATATAGGGTTATTTGCATTTCTGACTGGCACCAACTGCAAAGGAATTTCAGGCATCAGGGATAGGCCCATGTGGGCGATATTTTGGGAAAGTCCATACCACAGAGACAGTTGCTTGCTGTTTGTTTATTCATAAGGGCCAGCTCTTTTCACATTCATTTTCTCTTTAGTTGTATTACATGGTTTAAGGTAAGTAACTGATTTTTTTAATGAGTGCAAAACTTTAAAAAATATTGCTAATAACATTTCTTGTAACTAAAAATGTAATATTTTTAATTATTTGACAGTAAAAAGAAAACAACTGTCAAAAATAATGCTATTTTGGTTTTTTTTTTCTTTTTTTGTGTGTTAGGGTAGAATCTTTATGGGAATGATTCAAGGAACACCCCTCATAAGTTCTAGAAATATCTATGATTTTTCTAGAAATACTACTGGAACAATTACGGTGTATTTGCGTTCTTTCTCGTGCTGGAAGACTTCTTGAAGTTAGTTCTTGATCTTTCATACCCCAAAACATACCACCTACATAAAACTTAAGCACACTTTTAGGGATTTTTAATTGTCTGGGGGATTATTATATATTAAACCAAGTTTTATAGTGCTCTCTTTGGGTTCATTGGCTATTTGGCTATTGTTTATTGTTTACTTAACCCTGGCTGGGGTGAGGAATCTGTGGCCTTGGGGCGACATGTGTCTTCTGGATCCTTGCCTGCAGCCTTTTAACTAAGTCAAATCTTATAGAACAAATCCTTTTAATAAAGGGATATGTTCTGTTTGGATTTGATTGAGGGGCCACACTTGGGGCCCTGGGAGGTCACATTTGAGGCTGCAAGTAGCTCACCCCATTCTAGGCCATTAGTTTGTTGCTAAATGTAAACTGTGGCTTTAAGTGGATAATTTTATTTTGTAAAGCTATTATTAGATTAAGTTAATGGAATTTGTTCTCAAAATTTTTGTTAGTTATTTTGTGCTATCACTGGGATTTGTGATTCTGTTAGAGTTTTTCTTTTGATAAACTTGTGAATAAGTGTCCTGTGTTCTATTTTGTTTCACATTCCCATGATGTTTGAGTCAGGATGTCCTGTTATTTCACCTGTGTTTCTTACTTCCCTTTCCTCTTCATATTTAATTTTAGTTTCATACATAGAGCATTTTCAAAGGAAAGAAATTACCTTAGAAAGACTTTCTTCATTCTGCTATTGTGCACTTGGGCTCTCGATTTGACAGAAAATGTTAAGTATACAATGGGGATTGTTTCTACCATATTTATTTCATTAGGTAGTATGTTTAAGATGAAAACTCTGTTTTACACATTGACTCCAGTAAGTCCAAATAATTTAATATGTTAAAATGTCACCTTGTTAATAAATATTCATATCGAAAAATAACTTACTATTTCTTAAGAGGAACATATTATGAGAATTTTCTTCCTTGTATTTCTATATATAATTTAATTTTTAGAAAGCAGAATAATAAAGTTTAGAATACAAGCTTTAAATAAGCTTTTTGGGTTACAGCATTGCAGCAGTTTTATTTTTTCATTGCTTTCTACATATTCCGATTATTTAACATTGGTTTTTATACATTAGTATTTTAGAATAGCAGATAGACAAGATTTAAGAGATTTTAAAACCACTCATACTTCCTTTCTTTGGCAACATGTTTTGAAATGGCCCACTAAATAGCTTTTGAAACTCTTAAGTCCATAAAATGCAAGTAGTAGGAAAGTTTTTATAGAGTTTATAAAACTCTTGTATTCCTCTATGAACATGGCTTTTAAGAACTATAAAAATTATTGTTTGAATACCAAGAGATGATATTCAGATGAATTTTATTACTTTCTGAAGGAAATTTGCTTCAAGGATTGTTAAAAGTGCTTTTCTACCAAAAATGAAAGCAGCATTTCTCTCCAGTTAAGGTCATATACTTTATAATCTGCCTGTGACTTTATGATATGTGTTTATATGTAGTCTTCATCAGACTAAATAGTTACTTCTAGTCTACATGTGACTTTATGTGTTTATATGTATTCTTAATTAGACTAAATCGTTATTTCTAACAACAGAGCATATTCTTTATAAAGTTTTTATTTTATATATATTTATACATATAGCCAGTCTGTATTAATGAGTATTAACACTCCAGAACTACTTGCATGTTATTTAACCCACATAAATGTATAGTTTTATAAAACTGTATGGTAAAGAGTTCCTTAATACAAGAAACTATTTACATTTTATTTGCTGATGGGAGTATTTTACATGTCTGATTAATTTTTCATAAGAGACCAACCTCTGTTATGTGTACTTCATAATTTTATACTGACCAGACCAAATTCTTGTGACATTTTTTTCAAAGCCTTTGTTTCGTTGAATAGCCTTATCTTTAAAGATACTTTCCTCATGCTCTGTATCTGAATTTTAGGGTTTTAGGGGGTTAATATACCCCTTTGCCTCTTTCAGAGTCGTTTGAAAAATAGGAAAATCAGACAGATAGAGGTAAAAAACATCAACTTTTTTACTGGATAAAAATTGGTTGAAGGAAGTGGCTTTGCGCACCTGCAGAGCGGTTCTTAGGATATCCCCTCTGAATGGACTTATTCACACAGGCATCGCGTGACTACTACTGGCAGCCTCTTAGGATGTGTCAGAAAGCATTAATATGAACCTTGTTTGCAAATATGCAGATATAATGAATAAAGCATGTCCATTCGGTTCTCTCAAGGAGCTTCTTCTCCTAAAGGGAGGATTGATAGAGGGATAGAGAAATTAGGAGTACGCTACCCTGGCTGAAGTTCCTCTTACAAACTCTAAGGAAGGAGAAATAAAAGTTCACTTCCAGCTCTGAATAATGCTTGGACTTGTTTATAGTGAGACTTTCTTTCAATTTTTATTCTAAGTGAGTGTCTACCTTTTAATTAATATATGTGTATATGTAAATTTTTTTTTTTTTGGTCTTTGAAAATAGAATTTCTCTTTTTTTTTTTTTTTTGTTTTGCAGTTTTTGGCCAGGCTGGGTTTGAACTCACCCACTTCCGGTATATGGGGCCGGCACCCTACTCCTTGAGCCACAGGCACCACCCTGAAAATAGAATTTCTGTAAAGAACATTTTTCACTTCATCAGTGGTGTGCCCAAACAGTTAATAGTTTTTGAAGTTTACTTTTATGTGTTGAAAGAAACCATTGCTTCTTTGATTGTTGAAAATAGCTACTGTTGTTGCTCTGCCTGTGGCATTAGTTAAATATTAATCCACAGCTACAGTGACAAAATTGTTAGAGAAATGAAAAATTGTCCTGATTGATCTAGTCCTTGTCTCCCTCATCTGTAAAGTAGATTTTTCTCTAAGATGCTATCCCATTCTATGATTCTAACCTCATGTAAAAAAAAAATTATATTCTAATTAGAAATACCAGGCTGATCAAGAGTGAGACTCTGTCTCTACTAAAGATAGAAAAAAGTAGTTGAGTGTTATGGTAGGCGCTTCAGCCCGAGAATTTGAGGTTGCTCTGAGCCATGATGTCAGGGTACAATGTGAGACTCTGTCGCCAAAAAAAAAAAAAAGGAAAGAAAGAAAGAAATTATATGAGTTATGTACCTCTTAAACACAAAGTACTTTGTGAACTATATTTTAAGTATGGATTTAAGTCTCTATGAAAATAAACTCTTAGATAAAAACTGATTTTCAAGGCCAGGTTTGGATTACATGCCTGTAATGCTAGCACTTGAGAGGCCAAGGCTGGCGCATTGCTTGAGCTCAGGAATTGGAGACAACCTTGAGCAAAAGCAAGACCCTATTTCTAAAAATAGCCAGTCATAGTGGTGGGAGCCTATAGTTCCAGCTGCTTGGGAGGCTGAGGCAAGAGAATCACTTAAGCCCAAGAGTTTGAGGTTGCAGTGAGCTGTGATGCTACAGCACTCTACCCAGGGCGACAAAGTGAAACTCTGTCTCAAAAAACAGAACAAAACGAAGCTAATTTTCAGTGTACCTTGTTAAGTGATGAAATTAATAGGTTTATAATGCAAAGTTAAGAAAGGTAGATTGGGAGTAGGATCATTGTGTTTACATACTCTACTAAATTATTATATATAAATGCTGTGGGATCATGAATTCTGTTAGTTTCTCCAGTACTTACACGTGTTCTTTAGTAACTTCCCAAAGACCTTTTAAAAATCTCTTTAGAATCTGTTTAATTGTCCACAGTGTGCTTGTTTGAAAAGCCCTTAGCAACAGTACTTTTAAAATGAAGCCACTGTTACTACATTAGTATTTACATTAGTTTTCATCCTTTTCTAAAGAATTATATTTATTCATCAATGTTATTTAGTGGCAAGTAATGTACTAAGGTAGACTTTCAATGTTCAACCCCTCCCCTCCCAACTCACTTTATTTAAGATCACATTTTGAGGTGATGACTTTTAAAATTAGTTTATATTGTATGTATGTATTTTTAATAAACATTGGTGTTTACAATTAAACCTTTCATGTTTTCTGGTTTTGGTTTCTATTTTAGCACTTACACTTAAGAAAAATAATAAAGTCAACTCTGTAAGCAGTATCTTTAACATAAGTTGTCTTCTGTATGTGTATTTGTTAGATGGAACATGGTGCCCCGAAGCATATCATCCAAATGACAGGATTTAAGATGGAAGAAAAAGAAGCTCTAGGCAAATTGCTTTTAAAACTAGATTGCACTTTTATTAAGAGTGAGGTGAGTACAGAAACAAAGTGTTCAAGATATAATTAAAAAATAATCAGATCTTAAAAATATTGGCATAAGAGTGATGAAATCCCCCTTCAATATTATATAAATAAAAATGATGTGTTATAAAGGAAATCTTACTTTAGTAATATTTCTTCATATGGCTATTTCTCAACAGAAATACAAAAATTGTACACATCTTATAGCTGAACGCCTGTGTAAGAGTGAAAAATTTCTAGCGGCTTGTGCAGCAGGTAAGTTAACTGCTTTCCCCTCATCCTTAAATAAAGCTTCATGTTAAAGAAAAGTTATCTTAATTGCTGGAAAGATAGCATGTTTATTATGTCAAATGTGTTGTTATGATTTTCTTTGAAAATGTTTGATTGTTTTGCTTTATTACTTTTCTGAGTAAAATTTGGCAGCACATGAAAAATGTATTAAACAGGTGAAACTACTTCACCAAAGACATTTACTATAAGTGCTTTACTTTAAAAAAAAGATTTAGCAAAAAGATTGGCACAGAATATCAAAACCTCAGCTTTTGTTGAAGCCTCAGCTATTCTCAGACAAGTTTCTTTTCTTTGATCACTGGAAATAGTGTTTTTGTTCTTTTTCTGCTGCTTCCCTTTCTATTCATGCTATGAAGCATTCGTGGTCCTATTTTATTGTATGAGGAGATTAAATTCTATAAACGTAAATTAGGACTTAGTCTTCGCTCTCACTTTGTCATCATTGATATGCCTTTTATAATTATGATTGATCTGGCATATCATTTGTCTGCTGATTGCAAAAAAACAACAAAAGTGCATGTACCTCAGGTTATTTTAGTTGTTTAACTTACCAGAAAAACACATTATTAACTCTGCAAATGAAAATGTACATTGTTCGTGTTGTTTAAAATGATCATTGTTGCCTAGACAAAGAAACTTAATAAAAGCCCTGAAAAATTTTTTAACTCAATAAATTTGTTTCACGAAGCATAATAGTGCTAAGAACATTGTTGGGAAAGTTTGTAGCATAGGAGGGAGAATATAAAGCAAATCTAAAATAGTGAATAATGATAGTAAAATAATTAAAGTAATACCACATTTTATTTTGGACTTTAACATCTTAGATTTATGTTTTATTTAGTAACATTTGGCATTATATGTGGTGGAAAAGGTTACATACAACGTTCATTGATGTAGGCTTAGTTTGAAGATAATTTTGGCAGTGTAGCTTCTGAGTCCCATGTTGAAAAAGGTTGACTTTATTTGATAATTGATCTTTGTGGCTTATTGTTTATCAGGACCAATGTTCTTTTTTGACTGAAACTCATTTGCTTTCTAGGAAAGTGGGTACTAACTAAGGACTACATCATTCATAGTGCCAAAAGTGGCAGATGGCTTGATGAAACAACTTATGAATGGGGATATAAAATTGAAAAAGATTCCCATTATTCACCTCAAATGCAATCTGCACCCAGAAGATGGCGTGAAGAACTGAAACGCACTGGTGCTCCAGGAGCTTTCCATAGATGGAAAGTTGTCCTCCTTGTTAGAGCTGATAAACGAAGTGATTCTCTTGTAAGGTACAATGTGATCATCCAAAGCTAAAGCAATGAATGATAAAACAAGTTTCGCTTGTATACATACTTTTTTTAAATGTTTCATTGCAAGTATTTAGTCCAAATGAGCTGTGGTAATTTACTCCTTGATCTCCTAGGTAAACCCTACTACTGATTTAAGTGTGTGTCTCTAAAAAAATCTATTTTATGATACTGCTTTAGATTCTGGATATCTCTATTTTACTTTCCACTTTTGGCCAACTCAAGCAAAATTTAAAAAAAAAATTTAATTGGGAGAGTTTATTTTTTAGGTTGGAAATATTTTTAGATTTTTGCTAGTAAGTAATTACGTTATCACAAAGGCTTTCTTCTGGATTTATATAGTGTTCTCTTCATGGTTCATACTGTTTCCATCATAATCTCATGTTCTCCTTTATGTATTTTTAAAAGCCTTCTCATGGAGTAAACTGCATTCTAAGACTCATTTCTTTTTATTTAGGGGACAGTTTTTGTCTGCTTTACTTAAATATAATTCGTAGATAACCATGTTAAGTGTGTATGTTGATGAGTCATCGTATAATGTTCCCTTGTGTCCTTGAATGTTGAATTCTGTACTACCCCAGGGAACCCATTGATTGCTTTTTTATTAGTGTAGGGTAGATGTGTCATTCTTTAGAGTTCCTTATGAGTAGCATCATACTCACATGTGGGTTCATTCGCCTGTCATGGTATTTTTGAGATTCATTTTTGCATGTGTCAGCATTTTTCATTCCTTTTTGTTTCTAAGTAGTATTTCACTGTATGGATGTATCACAGTCTTTGTTTATGCATGTATTCATGGACATTTGGGCTGGTTTTTGTCTTTGCTGATGTTACTTAAGTTGCAGTGAACATTTGAGCACAAATATTTATATAGACATGTTTATATTTCTCTTGGGAAATATCTAGGAATGAAATTCCTTCTTCAGACAGCAGTTGTGTATTTAACATTAAATGAAAATGCCAAACTGTTTTTCAAAGTAGTACCATTGTACACTCCAGTAGCAGTGTATGAGAGTTAGCTGCTCTGCAGTTTTTTGGCATTTTTGTTGAAAGTCAGTGGACCAGATATGTGTGGTCTGTTTGTAGACTTCCTGTATGGTTCCAGTTATCTATACACGTCTTCCTGTATGAACACCACACTGTTCTGATTGCTGTATTTTTATATTGAGTCTTGAAATCAGGTAGTATGAGTCTTTCAACTTAGTCTTTTTCAAAATTGATTCAGTGATTTGGGGTGCTTTGTATTTTAATACATAATACATTTTAGAATCAGCTTGTCCATTTTTATAAAAATGCAAGGTGGTACTTTGGGATTATATTTTATCTATAGGTCAATTAGGGAGAATTAATACTTTAATTATATTGAATCCTATCAGTGGACTCTAACTCTCTAATTTTTTACACTAATTTTTAATAGTTTTCATTATATAAATCTTGCACATATTTTGTTGAACTTATTTGTACATAATTGATATATTGGGATACTATTATAAATGGATTATTCTGAAAATTTTCATCTGCATCTGTTGAAATAGTTGGCTTTTCTCCTTTATTTAGGTGATATAATGAATTATATTGATTGATTCTTAAATGTTAAATTTTTATTGAGATAAACTGAACATCATAGTGTATTATCCATTTTTAATATATCGCTAATTCTGTTTACAAATATTTTATCAATAATTTTTGTATTCTTTACCTGATAAATGGCATCTGTGAAAATATACAAAGATGAATATCATTTTTAATAGTAAAAGACCTTTTCTTCCATGATTGGGAACAAGACAAGGATGCTATATCTGACCATTTCTATTTAGCATTTTACTAACCAATGCAAAAAGCCAAAATAAAGGGAAGAAAAGCCATAAAACTAGGAAGAAAGAAATAAAAATAATTATCTTTAATTCTAAAAGACATGGCTTATACTAAAAAAGTTTTCAAAAAACGACATTGGAAATAATGAATTCAGCAAGATTCCAAGATAGACAAGATTCCAAGATCACTGTGTAAAATTTAATTGCATTCTTAAATATTCACAAAGAACAGTTGGAAATTGAAATTTAAATATTCATTTTGATTTTATTAATTTTCTCTCATTTGTCTACTTGTTATTTCACTGATTTCTGCATTTGGTTTAATTATTACCTTTCTTCCTACTTTCTGCCCTGCCTACTTATCTTGGGATTAATTTCTTTTGTTCTGAGCTCCTTAAGCTTAGATTATTGATTTATTTTAGACTCCTTTTCTATTAATTGCCACAAAGTACTGCTTTATTTACATCCCACAAATTCAGATTGTGTTTTCTTTCTGTTCTGTTCAGAATAGCTTTAAATTTCTCTTTTAATTTTTTCTATGTTCCGTTGGTTATTTACAAGTTTATTCTTTAAACCAAGATTTTTTAGGGCTTTTGGATATCTTTCTGCTGTTGATTTCTAGTTTAATTATGTTATATTCAGAGAACAAATTTTGTGTGATTTCCATCCTTTTCAATTTGTTAAGGTTGATTTATGACCTTGAATATAGTCTTGAGTGGATGTTTCATGTACACTTGAAAATAATGTATATTCTAGTGTTAGATTGAGTATACGTGTCCATTAAATTAGGTTGTTTTCATGATATTCACTGTTCTGTCCTTTCTGATTTTCTATGTATTTTTCAACCAATTATTGACACTAATATTTAATTTTCTAACTGTAATTGTCACTTGTAATTATTCCTTTTAGTTGTGTCAATTTTTGCTTTATTTATTTGAAGACCTATTTTAGTTGCATATGTAGTTTTAGTGCCCTGATTTTATTTATTTATATTTTTCATTGCCTCAAATATTTATCATTTATTCTTCTGGTACAACTGAAACATTTTGCCCTTTGACCAGCATCTCTGTTCTCCCATGCTCTCTAGCCACTAGTGACCACTATTCTGCTCTCTGTTTCTTTGGGCTACATTTTTTTTTTCTGGTTTTCACATATAAGTGAAAACACATAGTGATTATCTTTCTGTGCTTGGATTATTTCACTTAAGGACAGTGTCATCCAGGTTCACCCAGGTTGTCATAAATGACAGTTTCCCTCTTTTTTAAGACTAAATAGTATCTATCTCATTGAATGTGTATGCCATCATCTTTCATTTTTTTGGTAATAGCCATTTTGACAGATGTGAGATTTAATTTTCATTTTCCTAATTATTAGTGATGTTGAGTATTTTTAAATTTATCTGTTGACCATTTTTACTTCTTAAGACATGTGTATTCTGGTCCTTTGCCCATTTTTTAATCAGGTTATTGTTTTTGTAGTAGAGTTGTTTTAGTTCTTATCATTGATTAATATCTTGAATATTACCCATTTTTCTGATATATGGCTGGCAAGTATCTTCCATTTCATAGATTGCCTCTCTACTCTATTGTTTCCTTTGCTGTGCAAAAGCTTTTTAGTTTGGTGCAATCTTGTTTTTATATTTTTGTTTTTGTTGTCTGAGCTTTTAGTGTCAAACCAAAAAGTCTTTGTCCAGACTAGTGTTCTTTAGTTTTTCTGGTATGTTTTGTTCTAGTAGTTTACAGTTTTAGTTCTTATCTTTAAGTCTTTAATCCATCTAGAGCTAATTTTTGTATATGGTATAAGAGCCCCATTTCATTTTTCTACATATGAATATCTAGTTTTCTCCACACCATTTATTGAAGAGACTGTACCTTTTTCATTGTGTATTCTTGGCACTTTTGTTGAAAATTAATTGACCATACATATATGGGTTCATTTCTGGGCACTGTTTTCTTTTGGTCATAGAGTCTGTTTTTATGCCAAAAGCATGGTGTTTCAGTAATTATCTCTTTGTACTATATTTTGAGTCTTAGTAGTGTTAATGCCTTCCGCTTTTTTCCTTTTGCTCTTGATTGCCTTGGCTATTTGTGGTCTTTAATGGTTCTGCATGAAGTTGAGAATTGTTTTTTCTGGCTAAGTGCCCGTAGCACAATGGTTATGGCATTGGCCACCTACACTGAGGCTGGCAGATTCGAACCCAGCCCAGGCCAGCTAAACAACAATGACAACTACAATAAAAAATAGCCGGTTGTTGTGGTGGGCGCCTGTAGTCCCTGCTACTTTGGAGGCTGACGCAAGAGAATTGCCTGAGCCCAAGAGTTTGAGGTTGCTGTGAATAGTGAGAGTGTCTCAAAAAAAAAAAAAAAAAAAGAATTGTTTTTTCTATTTCTGTGAAAAAGAGCATCATAATTTGGTAGAGAAGGCATTATATGTATGGATTGTGTTAGGTAATATGGACGTTTAAACAATATTAATTCTTCCAATCCATAGATATAGTATATCTTTTCATTTGTGTCATTTTCATTTTATTTCATTAGCACTTTATAGTTTTCAATGTATAGATCTTTCACCTTCTTGGTTAAATTTATTCCTAAGTATTTTTATTGTAGCTATTATAAATAGAATTATTCTCTTGATTTTGGGGGGGGGAGGGGGGAAACTTTATTGTGTAGAAATGCTATTGGTTTTTACATACAGATTTGTATAACTTGTTTATTACATCTAACAGTTTTTTAGCTATTATAAATAACTAAAAATAGCTACAATAGTTTTGTAGCTATTATAAATAGAATTATTCTCTTGATTTTTGGGGGGGGAGGGGGAAACTTTATTGTGTAGAAATGCTATTGGTTTTTATATACAGATTTGTATAACTTGTTTATTACATCTAACAGTTTTTTTGTGGAATCTTTAGGATTTTCAGTATATAAGATCATTTTCCAGCAAGCAGCAATAGTTTCTGTTCTTTCTTTTGTCTAAATTAGGTTGGCAGGGAATTCCGGTATTATATTGAATAGAAGTGGGGAAAGTGGGCATCCTTCTCTTTTGCCTGATTTTAGAGGGAAGGCTTTTAGCTATGTTGACTATAATGTTAGCTTCTGGCTTGTCGTATATGGCTTTTACGGTGTTGAGTTATCTTCCTTCTATGCCTAATTTCCTGAGAGTTCTCATTGTGAGAGGTTGTTGATTTTTGTCAAATGCTTATTCTGTATCTATTGTTACCTTGTGGTTTTTGTCCTTCATTCTGTAAATGTGTGTCACCTTTATAGATTTGTCTATTTTGAATAATCCGTGCATTTCTGTTACGAATCCCACTTGATCGTGATAAATGATTTTTCTCATGTGCTTTTGAATTCTGTTTACCTTTATTGAGGACTTTTGTATCTGTGTTTATCAGGATATTGACTTGTAATTTTCTTTTTTGTAATGTTCTCATCTGCCTTTACTATCAGGATAATACTGGCCTCACAAAAAGAATTAAGAAATATTCCGTTCTCTTCAATAATTTGGAAGAGTTTGAGAAGAATTGGTCTTAGTTCTTCTTAATATGTGGTAGAACTCAGCAGTGAAGCCATCAGGCCCTGGCCTTTTTCTTCATGGGATACATTTAATTGCTGATTCAATCTCTTTACTTGTTACTGATGCATTATAACATTTTCTGATTCTTCATGAATCAATATGGTAGGTTATGTGTATCTAGGAATTGATACAGCTCTTTTGGATTACCCAGTTTGGTGCATAATTGTTGATGGTAATTTCTTATTGGTCCTTTGTGTTTCTGTGGTATCTGTTGTAGTCATTCCTTTTTCATTTCTGACTTTTTGATTCTTCACTTTTCTTTTCCTACTCTAGCTAGTGGTTTACTGATTTTGCTTATCCTTTCAGAAAGCCAACCTTTTGTTTGGTTGATTCTTTTTTCTTTTTCTTCATCTCTGTTTTATTTATTTGATTGTTTATTTGAAATCTTTGTTTTGTTATGTAATCATATATTGCTATGAATTTTCCTCAGAAAATTCCTAGCAGTTGTTTTGCTGCATCCTGTAAATTTTCATATGTTAGTTTACCATTAAGTTTGCTTTTTTTTTTTTAAGAAAGTGTCTGGCTTTGTAGTCCTGGCACTGTTGCATATTGTTTATTTTCTGTGAATTTCCAAGATTTCACCTGTTAACTCATTTTTAATTTCATACCATGAGGGTCAGAAAATATAATGGATAATTTCAGTCTCTTAAATTTTTTCAGAAGTGTTTTGTGTCCCAATAAGTCTATTCTGGAGAATGTTCTGTGCACACTTGAAGAGAATTCCTATTCTGTTATTTTTGGATGAAATATTATTTGTTTGTCTGTTAGGTTGATTTGATCTAAATTGTAGTTCAAGTTTAATGTTTCCTCATCTGCTGGGATATAAATTTATTTCCTTCCTTCCTTCCTCCCTCTCTCCCTCTCTCTCTCTCCCCTCTTTTTCGTCTCTCTCCCTCTTCCCCCCTTTTCTCTCTCTCTCTCTCTCCCTCTCCCTTTCCTTCTCTCTCTTTCGCTTGCTCTCTCCTTCTCTCTCCCTCTTTTTTCCTCTCTCCCTCTCCCTCTCTCTCTTCCCTCTCCTCCTCCTCTCTCCCTCTTAACCCCCTACCTCTCTCTCTCCTGCTCCCCTCTTTCTTTCTCTTTCTTTTTCTCTCTCCCTCTTTCCTCTCCCCCTTTTCTTTCTCTCTCTCTCTTGCTATTTTCCATTGTGGTTTGATGGTTTTTCTGTAGTGGTTTACTTTGATTTCATTCTACTTACGTTTTGTGCATCTACTATAGGTTTTCCTATGTGGTTATCATGAAGCTTATATAAAACATCCTTTCTTTCTTTCTTTTTTTTTTTTTCTAAGACAGTGTCTGGCTTTGCAGTCCTGGCTGGAGTGCATTGGTGTCATAGCTCACTGCAACCTCAAACTGCTATGCTTAAGAAATCCTCCTGCTTTACCTCTCTAGTGGCTTGGACTACAGGCACCACTATGCCTGGCTAATTTTTCTGTTCTTTGTAGAGAAAAGGTCTCGCTTTTCCTTGGGCTGGTTTTGAACTCCTGGCATAAAGTAATCCTCCTGCCACAGCCTCGCAGAATGCTAGGGTTATAGACGTGCCGTGGTGCCTGGCCAACATCTTATAACAGATAACTTTGATTTCATAGAACAGTTCTCCTCCCACTTTATATTTTCATTGTCAACATTTGCATTATTTTATAAATTGTATTCCCTGATAATTAATTTTAACTGAGTGTTTTAATAATTGCTTTATTAACTACTGTACTAGAAAGAAAATTGATTTGCTCACCACCATTTCAGTCCAGAATATTCTGAATATAACTTTACATTATATTGTTGAGTTTTGCACTTTTGTATGTTTTATGTTATTTACTAGTAGCCTTTTGATACAATTTAAAGTACTACTTTTTGTACTTGCTAGAAGGCAAGCCTAGTGATGATGAGCTTCCTTAGTTTTTGTTTGCGAAAATTTCTCTTTCTCATTTCTGAAGGACAGTATAGCCAAGAAGGGTGTTCTCAGTGGTTAGGTTCTTTTCTTTCTGTACTTTGAGTAAATTATTTCACTTTTTCCTGGCCTGCAGGGTTTCTGCGAAGACATCCACAAATAATTGTGTCATACCACCTCATTTGTGATATGTTTCTTGGCTCTGACTATTTTCAGAATATTTTTTCTTTGTCTTGATAGTTTGATTATTGTGTGTCTTGGTGAACTCCACCTTGAGTTGAATTTGATTGGAAGCCTCTGTGCTTCTTGTTCCTGGATAATGGCATCTTTCTGGAGATTTGGGAAATTTTCAGCCATTATTTCTTTGAATATTGACTTGTACCTTTTCTTTTTTTTTTTCCTGCTGAAACTAATTTTATATGAAAATTAGGTCTTTTGATGGTGTCCCATAATGCCAATATGCTTTCTTCATTCTTTTTTGTTCCTTTGTTCTTTTGTTCCTCTGAGTGTAAAATTTGAAATATTCTCTTTGAACTTACTGGTTCGTTCTTCTGTTTGATTAAGCCTGCTGTTAAAGCTTTCTATTGCATTTTCCATTTCAGTAATTGTATTCTTTATCTCTAGGATATCCATTTCATTTTTATTTATTGTTTCTTTTTAAAACTTCCATTTTGTTCATGTAATATTTTCCAAATTCTGTTTAATTTTTTATCTATAAATTCTAGTATTTCACTGAAGTTCTTTAAAAGTATTATTCTGAATTCTTTGTCATTTCATACATTCCTTTTCTTTAGGGTGCCATTGTTTGAGCTTTGTTAGTTTCTTTTGGAGATCTCGTGATTTCCTGATTCTTAGTAATCTTTGGGTTTTGCATTGGTGTCTATGCATTTGAGAAAACAATCACTTCTTTCAGCTTTTACAGGTGTTCTTTGGCAGAGATAGACTTACACTTTTTAGTCTAGCCTGTGATTATGTATAGACCTCAGCTGGTAATGACTCAGGTAGAACTTCTGTCTCCATTCTCCTCATAGCTGGACTGCTGCTTTTACTCTGATTTTGGAAGGGACAAGTCTGCTGACTGGGGTCTACTCTACAGGCAAACACTAGCTTAGCTCTATAATCCTGTAGAGCTGCTGGCTGGGCCCTATAATCCCTTGGCCAGCTAGTATAACTATTTAAGATCTGCACTTGGAGAGTGTGCTGTCTGGGACCTAATCTTAGGTAGAGTCACTGCACGATCTGGACAGGACTAGCTGCTATGCACAGTACGTATGCACAGTTGAGATTTGCCTCTCTTACTCATCAGGGCCTTGGGGTAGGCTTTGAGGCTGAACTGAGCACTGTTTAAACTTCTGTGGGTAGCAGAAATAGACATTCACATTGCTGAAATATACTATGATAGATATTACCCTTCCTCCGTGAGTCTTAGGAATGGGTTTTGAGGCTTCACTAAGCACTGCTGAAACTCCTGAGAATGACAGAACTAGCCCAACACCTTGCTAAAATGCACTGTGGCTGTCTTCTTCCTTCCAGAGGAAGGTTTTCAGATGGATGTCAAAGCTGCACAAGTGCTGTTTAAACTCCTATGTGTGGCAGAACTAGCGCAATCTTCAGCAAATTTTACTATGTTAAAGTGTCTCACTCCCTGAGGCTAGGTCTGAAAATGGCCATCTGAGAATTCCAGCCAGGTAGAACTTGCCACCAATTTCTGGGAGCAACCAGTTCAGCTTTGCTAGTGGGCTTTGCTATTAGTTGATAACTTTCATCAGGTGCCACCAGTGGCTGGTACATTGAGCTACCAGGACGGTTTGTGCCCTGGTTGCAGTGAGCTCTGCCTCTTTACTTTGTTTCTGCCTGATTTCAGGTGGTCTACTTGTACTGTTATCTTTGTGCTCCCTTTGAGGTGACACTAGAGTGGGCTTCCAGGAAAGTGTCCCAGAATTATTTAGAAGCTGAATGTCAGCCTGCAGTTTTCTTTGTCCAATTTAGAGATGTGAGCTCCGGGAAACCTTCTGTGCGGTCCTAAGCCAGTAGGGGTGAGGAAGAAGTGTGATGTACCAAAAGTGAGACTGTACTGTTAACCCCCAGACTCAATTCAAGCACCACTCTGAGAGTTTCGCTGCAAAGGCACGAGGAATTTCATTTATTCAAGCTCAGAGCCTTGGCTGCCCTTTAAGAAAAAGCGTGAACAGCCCTTACAGACTATTCAGACAATTCCTTTATACCTTCCCCTCTTCCCTCCCATTAGACCATCCCACCCCATCCCCTTATTGGTAGGTAAACCATGTCTGTCCTAAACTGACAGGTACAGGGTGGTCATGTTCAGGGTTGATTGGCTCAGGGACGAGTCTTCTTTGTCTCAGGTGAGCGAATGAGAAGGAAGGGATAAAGGTCGCAAGTGGGGCGAGTGCAGAATAGAGTGGCGAGTGCAAAAAGGGAGGGGGTCAGGATGTGGGCTGAGTGCACAAGGGGGCTCGTGGAACAAAGGGGAGGGGGGTCAGGATGTGGGCTGTAACACCTAGGTATGATAAGGTCCTTGGTATGCTGCGGCCTATTGTCCTGAATAAACAACAAAAGGGCATAGTTTGACTTGTGACTTGAGTTAATTAGTTTGGCTCTCAGAGTACCATCTCTTATAATTTTTGTAATGTTCTGTTATCTACAAAGTGTTCCAATCTTGATACTGAGATTTGCCTTATACTAACATAGCCACTTCAGCTTTCTTTAGAGAAAAAAATGTATTTTGTATTCTTTTACTTAAAATAGCTTTCTTATAGACAATGTAGGGTTGAGTCTTACTTTTTAAACGTAATTTGACAATTTCTGCCTTTAATTGCATTGTTTAGATCTCTTACATTTAATATGATTGTTACTAATTGGATTTAAATCTACCATCTTACTGCTTATTTTTTTTGTCCCATCTTTTCGTTGCTCTCTTTCTCCTTTTTTATTGATTTCTTTTGTATTAATTATTTTCAATGGTTTTCTTTCATATCCACCTTAGATTATAACTTATACTGAATATACTTATGTACATAGAAGGATACCTATTGCATTACATTTTTATCTTTTTTAATGGTTGTGCTAGTGTTTATAATAGTATATATCTTTAACTGTTCACAGCTGTCAAATAGTATCATATCTTTTTGCATGTGGTATAAAACTTTACAAATGTACACTGTTTACCCTTGAATAACACGGGAATTAAGCTGCTGACCCTGCCATTTATAACTTTGGACTTCCCCAAAACTTAACTACTAGTAGTCTAATGTTGACTGGAAACATAATCAATCAATAATATATATTTTGACTATAAACATAATCAGTCAATTAATACATATTATGTTTGTCATATGTATCATATGCTATATTCTTATAATAAAATAAACTAGAGAAAGAAACCATTATTGAGAAAATCATGAGGAGAAAATGTATTACTATTTACTCTTCAGGAAGTGGAAGTGAGTCATCACAAATGCCTTCCTCTTCATTGTCTTCCACTGCACAAGCTGAGTAGGAGGGGACGCTGGGACGTGGTCTGAGTTGGGTAGGAGTATTTTCATGAGACTTTCTGAAGCCTAAGCAGGATCAGAACTTCATCAAACTTTGAGGACGTATATGTCAGTGTCTTCTGAGTCTAAATATTAAATGTGTTTCTTAATGTACATAAAGGCTACAATTTTTTATTTTTTTATTTTTTTATTTTATGTTAATATGAGGGTACGGACAACTATGGTTACAAGGTGTGCATTTGTTAGAGTCCCTTTTATAGTTGTGTTCTGTACCTAGGAGGTGTGCCATATACCCTTACCTTGTACCCATTAAGTGGTAGCACACCAGTCCTCCTCCCCACTCCCCGTCCCCCCTTTCTTGCTCCCCTTACCCCCAACTTGTTAAATTGAATTTTTCTCTTATGCAGGTATGTATTAGATCATCTGTTGGCTTTATATTAGTATTGAGTACCTCGTATACTTAACTTTCCCATTCTTGAGATACTTTACTAAGAAGAACATATTTCAGCTTCATCCAGGTTAATACAAAAGATGTAAAGTTAACCATCTTTTTTTATGGGTGAATACCATTCCATAGTTATACATATACCACAGTTTGTTGATCCATTTCTAGGTTGCTAGGTACTTAGCTTATTTCCATATGTTGGCAGTTGTAAACTGAACTGTGATAAATAATATAGTGCAAATGTCCTTACGATAAAGTGATTTTTTTTCTTCTGGGTAGATACCTAGTAATGGATTTGTGAGATCAAATGAGAGTTCTTTGGGGATCCTCCATACTTCTTTCCAAAGAGGCTGTATTAGTTTGTAGTCCCACCAACTGTGTAAAAGTCTGCCATTCTCTCCACATCTGCACTGAGACATGAAATGATAAAAATCCTAGAATAAAGGGTAGGAAAAGCTCTAGATGATATTGGACTGGGGAAAGATTTTATGAAGAAGACTTCAGTGGCAATTGCAACAACAAAGATAAATGGAACTTAATTAAGCTGAAAAGCTTCTGCACAGCTAAGAATACAACAAGGAAAACAGATCTTTTTCAGGATGGAAAAAGATACTTGCATGTTATGAATCTGACAAAAGGTTGAAAACTAGAATCTACAGAGAACTCAGTCAATGAAAAAAGAACAAACAATCCCGTCTATCACTGGGAAGAGATATGAACAGAATCTTCTCTGAAGAAGACAAAATAGCTAACAAACATCTGAAAGAATACCCATGGACCCTAATCATTAAGGCTAAAATTTTTAAAAGCTAACTTTTTACTGGAGGGCTGGCAACTGGCTGCATTTTTTATGGTCCAGAATGGTTTTCTTGAAGGTGTATTGCCTTCAGGGTGGTTGCTTCCTTAGACTTCCTTCATTGTTGTTTTGGCTTATTGATGTGACTTTTCCTTAGGGAATACTTTAATATTCTTGGTGTATAAATGCCTTTCCTCTATCAATAATGGATAGGTAGAAAGAGTGGTATGATTTCTTAAATCTGCTCTGAACAGCTTACAATTTAAGAAATTACTACGGTAATTATTCTCCTCCATCTCTAATCGCTAGAGGGCATTGATTCCTTTCAGAAAGTTCTGGATCTAGGAAGTCATTGATTTAGATAATTTGACTGAATATGCTTAATTTCTCTAATACTTTCCATACCATTTGCATTTTTATTCAGAGTTTTAGAGGCTGGAAAAGCAAATGTTATTTTACCAAAAAGTTCACCAAGTGGAATAACTCATGTGATTGCCAGTAATGCAAGAATCAAGGCTGAAAAAGAAAAAGACAACTTTGAGGCTCCATTTTATCCAATTCAGTATCTAGGGGACTTTCTGTTAGAGGTAAGTAAAGTAAACATTTTAAAATGTTTGTTATATAAAATTCTGAATAGTAAAATATATATTAAAATTCTAGATTTTGAAAATAACTGATTGGACATAATTTAAATGACACATTTTTCAAAAAAGTTACTCTCCATTACTTACTAAAGAATACTTAACAGTTTTGAAAGAACCTTGCTTATTAGGTTTAAAATTTGTCTTATTTTAAGTCTCTCCTTGTTTTCAGCAATTTTAGCAATATATGCTACAAAATTTAAGCATTTTAATATTGGTAAAAATAACAGTGGCTCATATACTATTATATTGTACCATATGATAATTTTTCAATAATTTTCCCTTTGGAAAAGAGAGAGCCATTTATAAGGGCTTAGAAATACTTTTCTGTGCTATATTCCCCTACCTCCCTCTCCTAGCTTGGTACAAATACCACTCCTCAAGTTATTTGTATGGGAATCAAACCCTAGAAAAAATCATAGGAAACAGGCAAAGAATTTATAAGGAAAGTGCTCAAAGTAGAAAAGAAAGGTCAGTGCATCCAAAAACAATCTTGAGCTGAGAAAAAATCATTTCCTTCAGTGTTTTCCATTTTGATAGGTAATCATCACATGTCAGAGACCTGAGAATCACCCTTGAAATCTTTCTCTTATTCCTTGTATGTTGTCAACAATCAAGTCCTAATGATTTTATCTCAAATACTTCTTGAATCAGTCGTCATGCTGAGTCTTTCCTCCGTTTTCCTGGAATAGACTTGTAATTACTCTTCTTACTACTATGCGTTTTTAATTTCTAGTGACTCATAACCTTTTTCTTCTCTAGTATATTATAGTTCATCGAGAAAGAGTATCCAAAATGCTTTCTCTAAAACAATACTTATCCTATTACTCTCCTGCTTAAAACCTTTCAGTGACTTCCCATTGCTCTTAGGATAAAGTCCTAAATTTCTAATATAGCTTACAAGTTCCCACAGGACTCATGTTACTGCTACCTTTCCAGCTCTGTCCTGCTTCCCTGTCTATGCTTCATCAAGATGGCCTTCTCTCAGTTTCTTAAACTAAAGATGCTGCCTAATCTGTCTTCTCAAAAGATAATTTCTCTGCCTTAAAAAGTTTTCCCCTTTAGTCCTTCACCCCCTGTGCTTTCCTGCTCATCTTTTGGGTCCCTGTTATACTGTTGCTCTTTGAGGAAGCCTTGCTGACTCCCTGATTAGGTTAGGTTCATGTATAATATGTGCTCATCGAATTATTTTTACCACATAGAGTACTCAGTTAAATAATTGGCTGATTTCAAAAATTAATATCTATTTTCCCTCCTAAACCAAGGTTCCTTATCGTCAGAGGTCATGCCTGTCTTTTCCATAGATACATTTCAATCACCTTGCATAGAACCTGCACATGGGTTCTCATTTAATATTTGTTAGATTAATAGATTATTTATGAAAGACCTTTGAATCTTCCAAAAATAGATGTAATTATATAATTACTTTTCTCTAGTGAGTAATGGCATCGTAGATTAACAATTTGACCTTACTTCAAAGAATAGATCTGCTTGGAATGCAGATAATCTCGCTGTCATTGAGAATGATTAGTATAGGAATGAACATGTGCACCAACTCTGATGAATGGGATATAAAGAGAGGTATGGAAGAGCTTTTCTGGGAAGTTTCTTCCTCACTCTGAAATGAGAGCCCCTAGTGGGATCATTCCAGCTAGATATAAACATGAAAGAATGTAATGTGAATTACTATGTTACTACTAGCAGCCATTCTTTCATTGTGAGAACTAGCCTCAGAATGAAACCAACCCTGTGGCCTACAGAGTATAGAGATGGAATCTAGACCTTTTAGTTACCAGATTAACCAACCCTGAACTCTGTCCTAGCATTGGACCACATTGCTACTCTGTGATGTAATAATTTCCACTTAGTTTAAGTTAGTTTGAGTTGGTTTCCTATTTCAGCTAAAAGCATCCTGATGGACCTCTCTGAATAGTTCAAATATAATATTAACGGTCAATAAAATGAAAGTCATTCTTAACTAGATCAGTAAGAGATTAGAAATAGTCCTTTTTCTATGAAAAGAAATGGTCAAGGTACAATATATAATGTACGGTATCCCCCATCTTATTTTGCAGTATGTTTCTACATTCAGTTCAGCTGCTAAAGTAGTAAAGAGCAGTGAATAGTATATCAACCAGTAATACAGATAATCTCACTAATTTATGTTTGGTTTTAAGAATACACTGTTTTATAAGTTTTAGACCAAGCATCTGGGAGTCCTTAACAAGTCCAACTAAGGAAGATGTATTGTGATCACTTCTCAGGAAAAATTAGAAATTTATTTAATGTCTTGCTTTTCTTCTGCTACTTTTGGCATACATTATATTACATTCCTTCTTAGGCGAATTTTAAAGTGTTATCCAAGAAGAGCTTCCATGTAAAATGACTAGGTTAAAAGTAGCAATTAACAGTCATTTTAAAAAAATCATTTAACCACCTTATATTTTTGGAAAAGCTTATAAGTACCAAAGTAAGGCATTTATTTAGCTCAGGTTTATAGATATGTATTGAAGATTATTAATCTGGGCAATATGCAGTGCACTAGGGATATGGAAATGAATAAGCCCTCATTTCAGACTTTGAGGTGCTTACTGTTTAGTGATAGAGAAGGAGCTTGGGAATTTGGGAATTCTGTTCAGTCTGAATCATGTATTGGTAAAACTATGTGCAAGGTACCAGAGTACAGAAGACAAGGGGCTAACATCTCAATTGTTTGGCCCATGTAAGGCTTCACAAAAAGGAGAGGATACTTAGGAATATTATTTTTAACTACATAAGAAAGAAAATGAACCACCACAAAGTCTTACAGGGAAGTACTGAGAATAACTAAGAAACCATTGACTTTTGAAACCAGCTTAACTGTTTTGTGACCCAGATATATAATTTACTAGTTCTGCAACCTTAGGAAAAACATTTATCTTATGCCTTAGTTTCTTCCTTTGTATGTAGAAACAAATACTTAATGTTATGTTTTTTGTGGAAATGATTACAGTTACTACTCTGAGCTAATATTTTCTGAGTAATTCCTGTGTGTCAGCCACTATGCTAAGTATATTACCCACACACTCTTACATAATCTCATGTTCTTGTGTGGTATGTATTATTGCCCTATTTATTGTTGTAAAATGATGTTTGATAACTTGCTCAGTATCCCACAGCTGTCAGAGCAACAATGTAAACCCTCAAATCTCCCTTCTCTGATCCTTTTTTCTCATTCATTCATCTTCAGTTACTTCACGCTTAGTAAAGAGCAGTAACAGTATATAAACCAAAAACATAGATAATCTCACTAAGTTATATTTGGCTTTACAATATCTAAATATCAATAGACACCTGTCTATCTAAAATCTAGGTAAGGTTTCCTTGATATTTACCTAGTTTCCTTCTAGGTAGTTAAAAAATATTTAATGCTATCATCAGTACCATAAACTACTCAAAGGATTACGAAATGCTGTAAGAATTGGGGTATAGGGCCAAGTTGAGGACCAAAAACCACTCTTATTTTTCACTAGATTTCTGTGGTTCTCCATCTTCTTCAGTCTAGTCTCACACATGTATCCAAGTTGTATGGCACATGTTTTGACTGAATATTAGAATGAGACCTGGAGCCCAGAGCATGTCTGGCATACCTAGTCCAAGACAGGAACCTAAGTCAAAGATGTGAATCAGAAGGCAGTTCTCATCGCCACAGTCCCTGTGCTGCTGATGAAGTAGGTGCTCAGTCCCCGGTGGGACACACCACTCTACTATGTAATATTGTAGTCACAGCCTTTCTTTTCTAGATTATATAGGGAGAAAGACATAACAATACTAGCACACACTTGGCACTAAAGAAATATCTGTATAGTAAGGAACAAAAATGGATATTTATAATTAGATAAAATAATGCCTATGTATAAAATAAAGTAATTCCTAAGAGTAGCCAATTGGAGGAAGTAGTAGTGGTTTAGAGAAAAGTGATGGTTGATCATTTGTTTAGCTGTATAGAAAACGTTTTTAAAAATCTTTCAAATGTTTATTATCAAGTTATGACTTTTAAATGGTTATATATGATACTTGTGTCGTACATCCTAGTTTATGATCCATTTATAACATCTGAAATGGATGTATAAGTAAATACATTCAGGATTAGGAAAGAGTACATTTCTTGCTTTATTGCTAACTATAATAGTCTGCTTCTTTACCTTCTGTGTACTTAGAATCTATATGGAATTAATTCATCCTGTAATATAGACCTTCCTTGAGGATCTGAGCTTATGAAATTACCCTCTCAGTGTTAATCATGTGAAATTTAAAGCCAGAAACTCACTGATTTTCTCCCTGTAGGTTATCCTTAACAGAAATTGTTGTTTGTATACCAATTCTTTCTTCGTTACCGGGATTAGAAAAGAAGAAAATTCTTTTTTTTTTTTTTTAAGTTTTCAGTTTTACTTTTCTGAGGTGCGACGAAAGAAATTCATTTATCTATTACGAAGCTATTCTGTGGTTGCAGGATTGCAGCCTCCTAAAGGGCCTCCATATCACACAGAAAGCCCAGTGTATGTGAAAGGAAACCAAAGATCACATCATAGGCTTTACCACATTTTGGTTTTTTTCATAATTGTTGCTGTGATTCTCCAGTCTCTTTGGGTAAAGACAGTGAATCTGAACACTCTTTCATAAGTACATTTTAGGAGCTATCATGAACTTAACCTTTATTCTCAGCTCTTTATCTTACTAAACTTCTAGAATTGTATATATAAAAATATAAGTGAGAAATTTTAAAATAATTATTGGTAGGTTATAAATTCAATTTGGATTTCTTAGCAAGAGAAATTTAATTGTTTGAGACAGAGCTAGTTGAAGATAATTGTTTATTGCTCTTTAAATAAAATAAGAACTGTGAATCCAGATATTGCATAGTACCCTTTTCCTTTCTGTGTGTGGTACACTTGCAAATGAGGAATCTTATCAGCAAAAACCTGAAAAATAATTAGAAACTAGCTATAATCTGATGATTTTTTAATGTAGATTATAACTTTAACTTGAATAGGGACTAAATAAAATATTTTTGTTCTCAATTATAGAAAGGATAGATTTAGTAGACTAACAAAACATTAGTTACTCTTATTATTTAGGACCTTTGTTGTAATGCTTTTTTTTTTCTTATAAGATTTTACCAATGTTTAATAACCTTTAATTTAGGAAGATGCATTTTACCTACTGTTTTAACTAACAAAATATTATTCAATTATAAATGAAGTTGAAAATCACAAAAAAATACATAATGTTGAAGTTATAGTTAGTTGACTGCCTGAATCATTTTTACATATGTAACAGAAAGAAATTCAGAAGGATGAAGATTGTCAAACCGGTTCTGTTTGGACTAAACATAGCAGTAAAGAAAAACACAAAGATTTTTGGAAAGATAAGAGATTTCTTGAAGTGAAAGATGCCTTAAGAGAGACCATCTGTAAAACAAAGGTAAAATTTATAGGCTGAAAACTTAAAGAATCTGGTATTTCTTACAAAATTGTTTGATAGGCAAAATTTTATAGAAATAACATAGATTTTGATATCAGAAAGCTACTGTTTGAACCATATGTTTATAGTCTTTCTATAACTGGACCATGTTAAGACATTGCCCAGTGTCTCTGTTTTGGGACTCTTATTTAAATAATGCATATATATATATATATGTATGTATGTATGTATGTATATACACACATACATACACATAATATAGAAAGATACAGTGTTCCCAACACATAGTATACTCTTAACCTGAGTATTACCCAGGTAATTACTGAAAATTTCTTTGTATGTTTAATGTAAGGTGTGTCTTACAAAGCATTGTTCTTACCTGTCAGTACTGTGTATATTCATAATTCATCTTCTAAACTCAAGTATTTCAACTGCATTTAGAACAAAATTCAAAAAAATACTCAAGTGAATTCTGTTTTGATTAACATGAAAAACAAAAAACAGGAAGGACTTTGAACTTGAAGCAATGAAAAGTATCTCAAGCATATATGCTGCTCTCAAGTATAGTTTTTCAAACTGTATCAGCAACCAAAATAAGGGCATTATTAGTTCTCCTCTAAAAGAGCTAATTATGTTCATTTTCATATTGTGTTTTATGATATGGTTAATTTGTCAATTTATCATTAGCTTAGTAATTGTTAGTCTAAATTAGTATGTGTAACTGGGAAAATATTTAAAATAAACTATTTCCACTGTATCTGTTAAATATTTTTGAAAGATAATTCTAGGAACAATTTGGAACATAAATTGCATGGTTCCTTAAGGAATCATTTATGGCAAGTTTAGCTCAAACTTACTATGATTAAAATATTTTTCTGTTTTTTTCTGGCTTTTCCAAAGTATAATTGAAATTTATGTGACTTAAAAGACTTTGCCTAATTACATGATTAGTTGTTAATAAGCTTTTGAGTTGATCTGCCTGTTGATAATATGTATCGTAAGCCATAGTATAAAGTACTTATATATACAGAAAGAAATGTAAAATAATGGTAGAGTTAAAATAAATTTGGGCCAGGTGCAATGGCCCATGCTTATAATCCCAGCACTTTCGGAGGTCAAGGTAGGAGGATCAGTTGAGATGAGGAGTTCACCTGAGCAACACAGTGAGACCTGGTCTCTACAAAAAATTAGCTGGACATAGTGGTATGTGCCTGTAGCTCTGGCTACTCAGGAGGCTGAGGTGGGAGGATCTTTTGGCCTAGGAGTATGAGGCTATAGTCACCTATGATTAAGCCACTGCATTCCATCCTAGGTGACAGAGCAAGATCTTGTCTCTAAATAAATACATAGATACATTTGATTTTGAATAAACATGGGGGAAAAAGAATAGAATAGACACTTTGTAAAAGACACAGGAATTACTTTTTTTATTTTTATTTTTTTATGAGACAGCATCCAAGCTGTCACCCTGGGTAGAGTGGGGTGGTGTCATAGCTCACAGCAACCTCAAACTCTTGGGCTCACGATTCTCCTGCCTCAGCCTCCCAAGTAGCTGGGACTACAAGTTCCTGCCACAACGCCCAGCTATTTTTTTTTGCGTTTGCCATTGTTGTTTCAGTAGGCCCAGGTCAGGTTTGAACTCGCCAGCCTCAGTGTATGTGGCCAGCGCCCTACCCACTGAGCTATGGGCGCTGCCCAAGACACAGGTATTATTAACATACATCTACAATCATGTGCAGCATAATGTTGTTTCTGACTATGACGGACCACCTCTATGCTAGTGGTCTGATAAGATTATAATGCTGTGTTTTCATTGCACCTATCTTATGTTTAGATGTGTTTAGATGCACAAATACTCAGAGTTGTCTTGTAGTTCCCTACAGTATTCAGTATAGTAACGTGCTATACAGGTTTGTAGCCTAGGAGCAAGAGGCTTACACCTGATGGCCTGTGTGTGTCGTGAGCTGTACCGTCTAGGCTTGTGTGAACACACTCCATCATGTTCTCATGACTATGAAATCGCGCTTCTCAGAACACATCCCCATTGCTGCATGGCACATGACTGTGTATATCCTTTAGAATTTCTTTTAAAAGGAATTTGGCTTCTTTTAGGACGCAAGAGCCTATAGGTAAAATTCAGTTAGAAATTTCTTTCTTAAATAAATTTTTTAGTTTAATATGGTTCGTAATACTACTTTGAATTAAGCGCATAGGTAAACTAGGTAAAGTAAATTAAGTGTACATGTAAACATAGTATAAACCTTTGTAAACTAAAATGTTTTCTTCTGCTTCATCTTAGTGTAACTTAGAGGTGAGATAATTCACAGGGCTCTTTGCTATATTTGATATCATATCTATATTTTACAAAACCTACATTCCTAATGTGTTTTTCTTTTATGACTTACGTTGGTTGTGTTGTGGCTATATTTAATCCATAGTCTTACTAAACTATTTTTACAAACATGCAGAAAGAAATGCAAAGTCGTGATGAAGATGTTAATGTTAGTTCTGTTTTGACTGAACATCACAAAAAAGAAAAATTCGAAGGCTCCAGTAAAGATTTGAAATTTGTTAAAATGAGAAATACGTTAGGAAGGCATGTGTATGGAAATCAGGTAAAACATTCCAAATTAAAAATAATTTCGTTGTATTTTACAGCTCTTCTCTGAATTTTCTAAATATGTCATTTGTGACATTTCTTCTGAAGTATATGTACAGAAGTGTTACAAACATTTTGTATGTGGTTTTAAAAAGAATATAAAAATGAGTGCTTATGTACTTCCCAGCCAGGTTAAGATATAGACCCTTACCAGTTTCTTAATATCCTGCTTCATCGTTTCCTAACTCCATCTTTTTCTCCCTCTAATTCAGAATTTACCTTTATCTTAGAATTTGTATTATCTATTTTCATACTTTTCCTTATAGTCAACTATCTTTGTATCTCTATATATTATTTAGTTTTGTCTGTTAATGAACACTTTGTAGTTTATGTTATTTTATAGACTGTTTTTGCTGGTATATATATGTTTCATTGTTTGACTATGTCAGATTATATCTTTTATCCATTTTACTATTGCTAGGCATTTGAGTTTCTTTTTGTTGGTCTCTATTTGATTAATTGATTGGTGTTTGTAATTTTGCTATGAACAGTGTGAACATTATCTTGTGTAACTCTTAGTATGCATGCTGAGGAATTTCTGTAGTGTAGGATATATTGCTGGAAGTGAAGTTGTGGGTCATATGCAGCTCAGCATATTGAGCTATACTAGGTAATGCCCACCTATTTTTCAAAATGTTTTACTAATGTGGATGAAATTTCCTGTTGTATTTAACTATTTTTTAATGTGGTGTGCTTATGTGTAAATCATTCTTCTTAAGTTTATTTGGATTTTGTAACATATATCATTTATGTTGAGATTTGTTTGTTTAATTTGTTAAAATGCATGTAGAAGGAAACTAAGAAAAAAGATGAAGGCATTCAAAGGAGTTATACTTTGAGGAAAAAACACAAAAAAGGAAAAGAAAGCAATTGCAAGAAAGACATTGCACATGACAAAATTAAACGTACCTTAAGAAAGCACATATTTTATAGAGACCAGGTAAGAATTTGTAATCTAACCTATAGTTTAGGGGGGCTTTTCTCTAATCTAGATGTATAAACTCATGAGTACTTGCTGTGTTAAATATAACCTTCATGTCTTACCAAAAAACTCTTTGAGTTGATCTGGTATGATATTCATAGTTAATGGTATAATTAGCTTTGGTTCATGGTGAAAGTATTCTTACATGAATACACAAAGATATTTGAGTTAATAATCAAGATATTCAAATAAATTGTGTTTTGCCTGAATGTAACAAATAAGAAAAAGAAACAAAGGCTTTAAAGAAGAAGCTGTCTTTCTTCGAATGAAAAAGTCTTAAAACTACATATGTGTGTAGTTTGGGTAATAAAAACATTCTAATGTAAATTTTATTTTCTGTCTTATTCTTCCTTGGTATTATATAGACCATTTTTAATAAGCTAGCTTATCTTTTACATGTGATCCTTCTTAGATAAATATTTCCTACAATACAACTTTGTTTTACAGTTTAAACCACAGTGTGTTAATATACACATTTAGAAAGACCTTCGAAAAAATGATGAAGGAAAATAAGTAATGAATTTAGTTTTATGTGAACAACAAAAAAAGGGAAAGGTTCTAGGAAAGATTTGGAATAGGTTAAAATGAAAGTGCCTTAAGAAAGTACATATATAAATATCAGTTAAAACTTTACAAATTGAAATGTTTGCTTTTTAGCTTTTCAATTCATTGTATAATTGTGACATGTGATTGTAAGGACGGATCCTTGGGGTGGTTGACACTGTTTGGAGGTGTGGTTCTTGTATTGTCCTTTGTGATATTACCTGTGTTGACACTATCTTTAGTACATTTTTTAAAGTTTCTTTGTTTTGCTGTATGCAGAAAGAAATAAAGAATTCTGTTTTTGCTGATTATGCCAAAGAATCAAAAACCAAGGATGTGGGAACAGATGTGGATATTATTGCAATTAAAAATGCCTTAAGGAAGCACATATATAGAGCTCAGGTAAAATTTGGCACTCTAAAAATTTTATATAATATCCTATCTTTCTCTAGTATAATTTGATTTTATTTATATATACAAGGTGGCCATAAAGTTCGTGTAGAACTTTATGTATACATAGACAACACATCATACATATGCACATACAATTCATTAGTATGTTTAATGTGTCTTAAAATAATTTTCTTAGTTTACTAGGCTATTATGCAGCAATTTTATTTATATGTTTACTAAATATGCCAAATTCTATGCTATTTGTACCTCAGTAATGTGGGAGACATAATTATGTATTACCATCTGCTGTAACTTTTTGCTAGGCATTTACTGGCCTCATCTTGAAGGGTGAGGGCTGGAAGATCTCCATTTCTGTTTTCCTAGTTCAGTTTCAGTCATAAGAAGGCCTGTCCCCTCTTTAGGGCTAAAGGGATTAGCTGGGGATTTTGTTGTTTTTGTTTTCTTTATTCCTATTTTCTTGCCTCTCCAATTTTTTTCACCTACTCTCTGGTGTTAACAGTGTTTGGACCTTTCCCAGAAAACCATTGTTCACCTCTCCTAGGCCTGCCCTTGAGATAGGCTTGCTTTATCACAAGTACCCAGTGAGGTTTGAGGAAATCCTGCCATAAGGTACCAACTCTACTTTACTTCTCAGAAGTTCTTTACGAGTAGCCTACACCTGACCTTTAGAAAGGAGCTAAAGATTTTAGCTGAAATTTTCTTACGCTTTTTCCTGGTGGCCTCCTTGTCTCCCACATTGTGCCTCAGATAAAGACATGTCCCAGTCCTTGCAGCCTCCTGTCTTTCTGTCTCCTTCAGTCTAGTTGATTACGCTATGGCATTTGCTCTCTTGTGAGTTTAAGAAAAAATGTAGTTTGGTAGATAATCTAGCGCTTTCTTATTAAGGTGGGTACACTTTTCTTTCCGACTTTCTACATCCAAAGTGGAAGCCGAAGATTTGTCATTGTTTTAATTTGTATTTCTTCTATTAATGTGTGTTTGAGCATGTTCTTTTCCTTTACTTGGCATTTGTATATTTCTTCCTCTGCCAGTTCCCTATTCATATTCTTTTCTTGTTTCCATTGGATTGCTTTTTTTATATCTTTGTTTCTAAAACTCATTATATAATCAGGATATTATATTATTATGTCTGGGTACAGTGGCTTATGCTTGTAATTCCAGCACTCTGAGAGGCTGAATAGAAGATTGCTTAAGACCAAGAGTTTGAGAGGCCTAAGCAAGAGTCATACTCTGTCTCTATAAAAAAAATTAAAAATTAGCTAGGCATGGTGGTACACATCTATGATCCCAGCTACTTGGGAGGCTGTGGCGGGAGGATCACTTGAGCCTGGGAGTTTGAGATTGCTGTGATGATGCCACAGCACTCTAGCCTGTGAGACAGAGCAAGACCCTGTCTCAAAAAAAAACCAAAGTTACTAGAGTGCCTTTTTTTTTTTTTACTAATAGCTACACATTGAAAACAATATGTAGGTTTCAAAAATGAGTTTGCATATATGATGGAATACTAGCAGTCAATTGAGTACACTATTTTAAAATGATGTTTAATAAAGTAGACAAATTCTTATAATGCAGTGGGAGGAAATGTTAGATAAATGTGTGGGATTAAAGTATGAAAAGATACAAAATGTTATCAATAATTGTTCCTAGAAGGTAAGTTTATAGGAGCCTTTTATGTATTTACTATTCTTTCCAACATCCTCTTAATTATCTACTAAGAAGAGGATATATTTGCTGTTTTTTTAATTAAAACATTTTTATGGATACATAAGAATTATACACATTTCTGGGGAATACATGATATTGATACAGTCATACAAGTGTATGATGGTCAAATATTTATTTAGGATACTTAATTGCCTCAAACAGATGTCATTTTTGTGTATTAGGAACATTTCAGATTATCTAGCTCTTTTGGAGTATGCAGTAGATTATCATCAAATCTATTTACCCTGCTTTGTTACTCTAACACTGGATCTTACTCCTTTTAACTGATGTTTATACCCATTAGCCAGCCTCTCTTTATTATTCCCTACCATCCCTCTCAACCTCTAGTATCTATCATTCTGCTCTCTACCCCATGAGATCAACTTTATTATCTCCTACATATGAGTGAAAACATACGTATTTGTCTTTGTATGCCTGGCTAATTTCACTTAACTGGAGGTAATGACCTTTAGTTACATCCAAGTTGTTGTGAATGACAGGAATTCACTTTTTTCATCGTTGAATAGTATTCTATTTGGGGGATGCTTAGGTTGACTCCGTGTCTTGCCCATTGTGAACAGTGCTGCAATAAACATACGGGTTCAAGTATCCCTTTGATATAATGGGTATTTTTTTTCCCCTTTCAATATATACCCAATAATGGGATTGATGGTCTGGTAGTTCTGTTTTCAGTGTTTTGAGAAACTGCCATATTGTTTTCTTTTTTTTTTTTTTTTTTTTTTTGAGACAGAGCCTCAAGCTGTCCCCCTGGGTAGAGTGCCATGG
>NW_003852412.1:27969631-27981465 GCF_000181295.1 Otolemur garnettii
GGGTGAGCTATAGGCGCCGAGCCTGCCCACTTTTGTAATGGGATATTTGGTTTGATTTTGAGTTGAGTTCTATATATACTTAGGTATTACCAGTAGTCTCTGGTTGAGTAGAATACTAATGTTTTCTTTCATTCTGTAGATTAACTCTTTACTCTGTTGATTGTTTGCTGTGAAGAAGCTTTTTTTAGTTTAATATAGGGCTGTCTTTTTTTGTTTCCTTTGCTTTGGAAGTCTTGCCCATAAAATCTTTGCCTATCTTTGATCTGAAGTGTTTCCCCCATGTTTTTATCTGATTGTTTTATAGTTTCCAGTCTTATGTCTAATCTCAGATCCACACAGTAGAAAATCTCAAATTCAAGAAGTGTGGGAGGGAAGGATTCAGTGGCTTTCCACCCAGCAGGTACAATGCATGGATATGGCACATTCCCTGGGTGCAGAACCCAGCTACAGTGATTTTAACCTTTCATGTGTAAATTATATGACCTAATCATGCACCCTCATATTAATTTGAAATAAAAATTAAAAGGAAAGCCAGTCCCAGAAAGTTGAAATAATCTTTCACACATCTTTGTACCTTTTACTTCCTGTTCTTGCTATTCTCTTCTAAGTCCTAAAGCTGTCCAGGCTAGGTAGTATAACTCCTTATCTGTAGCCATAAATGCCTTCTGTCATGTTGTCCGTAGCAGCCAAGGTTATTGGAACCTTAGACTCCAGTCATGCAGTCTGGAGGCACACTGAGAACCACAATAGAAGCAGAATACTCATCTCTAAGGTAAGAAAAGTCCTAAGAGAGGAAAGGATTCAGCCACTGCCTACACTGAAATTGAGTAATACACCTGTCTTCACACATCTTCAAGCTGCATATTCACTGAGTAATTTAGGAGTGAATCCAAAGCTTGTGGGGAGCTAAAGTATTTAGTGGTTTGTTGAATTACATATGACTTTCTTCATAAGTTTCTAAGGCAATTTCCAGGTTACTGGCAAGAAAATGTTGCTGGAACTGCAGATAAAACTGTAGGAGTTCCTTCCCACTTAGTTAAGGAAGGAATTGTTTCAGGCCTGCTTATTCCAGGTCTTACTGTTCCAGGAATGGTTGCTCCAGGACTGGCTGTTCCAGGTTTGGTCACTGGGTCAAGTTGCTCTAGGTTTGGTTCTACATTGGAAGGTCTCCAGATGCAGCACACCTGGTGGTAGGAAGAGTAGAGGGCCTGGCTGCCCTATGGGTGCTGAGGCCTTCTGAGCCTGAGTCATACTGTTGCTGTTCTTCGGCCAGTTTTGTTTTTTGTTTTTTTGCTACCTCTCAGATTTTGTTCTCTGGTTCTGACCAGGTCTTAACCTATTTGTGGTGAGGTTCAGGGTGTTGGAAAGTTCTTGTCTGCTTAAGACTGAGGTATTTCTGTCTCTGAAATCTATCCTTGCATATTCACCATGTTTGTAGAGAACATGGTTCTAGCCTTCTATTTCTTGACCTGGACTTTTATCTTCCTTATTAACTGCATTCTCTATACAAGTGGCAATTTTTACTTTGGGAATGATAGAACTCAGGAAGGGCTGTCCTGAGTCAGCAGATCATAGAGAACGGAAGAGGAGAGGCAGTCTGTGTGGGGGGCATCTCAGTGGAAGACATTTGCAAGGATAGATAGTTTATTTCAGGCCCACAAGTCACAGGCATTGTTAAGAGTCCATGGAATCAGATACTTCAAAGCAAGGTAGGCTTAGGGTACACACTAGATCCATACTCATGTTATTGAGAAGGAGGAGGAAAATTTAAAAAGTTGGACTGTTTTTAAAAAAGGCTCAAACTTAAGTATCTAATTGAATCTCCAGATATAAAAAGATCCAAAAGCTAGGAAAAAGAGAACCTCCTTCACAACAGCAAGAGGCAACCAGCTCAAACCAGCAAAATCCCTAACATTTTTTCAAGAGGGTGCCCATTTTCTAATGGCTATTGTTGGCACTTCTGTTGAAAATCAGTTGACAGCAAATATGTGGATTTGTTTCTGGCTTCTCTAATCATTCCATGGATCTATGTGTCTTGTTTTTATGCTAGTACCATACAGGTTTTGTTGCTATATTTTCTTGTATTACACTATATTTTAAGGTCAATAATGTGATACTTCCAGCTTTGTTCTTTTTCTTTAGGATATTGCTTTGGCTGTTCAGGGTCCTTTGTGGTTCCATATGAATTTTAGGATTGTTTTCTTCTGTTTCTGTGAAGAATGTCATTTGTATTTTGAGATTAAATTTAGTATGTGGATTGCTTGGGGAATATGGTCATTTTAACAATACTCTTCCAATCTGTGAGCCTTTCTATTTGTTTGTGTTTTCTTTTCTTCCATCAGTGTTTTGTAGTTTTCCTTATAGGGATCTTTCATTTACTTGGTTATTTTTTTAATAGCTATTGTGAATGGGATTACTTTCTTGATTTATTTACTTGTTGGTGATCAGCGTATAGAAAACCTGCTGATTTTTGTATGCTGATTTTATATTCTACAACTTTACTGAATTTGTTTATCAGTTCTAAGAGTCTTTAGGTTTTTTTCTATATATAAGATCATGTCATTTGCAAAAGGACAGTTACCTCCCTGCTGTCCAGTTTGGATGGCTTTTATTTCCTTCTGTTGCCTGATTGCTCTGTTTGGGGTAACTTCCTGTGTTATGTTAAATGAAACTGGTAAAAACAGACATACTTGTCTTGTTCTCATTTGTAGAGGAAAGTCTCAGGTTTTACCCATTCCATATGACGTTAGCTCTGGGTTTGTTGTATGTGCCCTTTGTAATGTTGAAGTGTATTTCTTTTATTCTTAATTTGTTGAGAATTTTTATTATGAAGGGATGTTGAATTTCATTAAATATTTTTTCTAAGTTTATTGAGATGATCATATGGTTTTTGGCCTTCATTCTGTATGTGATGTATTGCAATTATTGGTTTGCATGTCTTGAACGACCCTTGCATTTTGGATAAATCCCACTTCATTACAGTGTGTTGTTATCTTTTTGATCTGTTGTTAGATTTGGTTTGTTAGTATTTTGTTGAGGATTTTTGCTTCTATGAATTCCTGATTCATCAGGAATATCGGCCTTTATTTTTTGCTGTCAGAGTAGTATTGGCATCATAGAATTGAGTTAGAACAAATTCCCTCCTCTTAAGTATTTTGTAATAATTTGGCAAAAATTGATGTTAGTTTTGTTTTTTTGTTTGTTTGTTTGCATTTAGCAGTTAATGCCATCCAGTCCTAGGCTTTTATGTTTTTGTTGGGAGACTTAATATTATTGATTCAATTTCATTACTAATTATTGGTCTGTGCAGGTTTTCTATTTCTTTCTTGTCAATCTTAGTAGGTTGTATGTATCCAAGAAATTTTCTGTTTACCAGTTTTTTAGCATATAGTTGTTAGTAATAGGCTCTAATGATGCTTTGTATTTCTGTGATATGAGGTGCAGTGTCTCCTTTTTAATTTTTTATTTGTGGGTCTTTTTTCTTAATCTGTCTAGCAGTTTATTGATTTTGTTGACTTTTTTCAAAAAGGCAAATTTTGTTGATTTTTAAGTGTTTAGTTTTGCTTAGACTTTTATTATCTTTTTCCTTTTCTGCTAATTTTGCATATGGTTTATTCTTACTGTTTAAATATTTTTAGATACATCATTGGATTGATTTAAGTCTTTATACTCTCTTGATAGAGGCATTTATTGCTGTAGACTTCCCTCTTAGTACTGCTTTTGCTGTATCCTACAGGTTATGGTATGTTGTGCTCTGGTTTTCATATGCTTAGAGTGTTTTTTTATTTTGTTCTTCTTTGGAGCATGTTGTTTCATTTATAGATATTTGTACAGTTTCCAAAGTTCCTCTTATTATTGATTTCTAGTTTTATTCCAGTATTGTTTGAGAAAATAATAGGTAAAATTTTGATTGCCTTTAGATTTGGTGAGCCTTGTTTTATGGGCAGAGTTGTTTGATTTGTGGAGCTTTTTTGCTTATCTCTGGTGTCAGATATTATGAAAAGTAAGCAAAACATCCTCCTCCCCAGGACAACATTCTTCCAGTGTGCAGCAGAAAAGAGAAAATGTCAGACACTCCTATCTGTCCCAGGGAATGTTCCATGTGCTGATGGAAAAAAATGTACATTCTGCAGCTGTTAGGTAAAGCATTGTGTAAGTACTCTTGAGATCAGTTGGTCTAATACCGAGTTTAAATCCAAAATGATCTGTCTAGTGCTGACAGTGGGGTTAAGTCTCCAACTATTATTGTATAGTGTATTTCTCCCTTTAGATCTTATATGCTTTATATATCTAGATATGCTAGTGTTCAGTGCATCTATATTTGGAAATGTATCTTCTTGCTGAATTGATCCCATATATCACTTAGGCTTTTTCTTTTCTTTTTTTTTTCTAATTCTTTATTTTTATCTGAGTTATTTCAAAAGACTGTCTTCATATCTTCAAGTTTAAAAATTCTTCTGCTGTATCTAGTCTATTATTGAATCTTGTGATTATATTTTTTTATTTTATTCATTGAATTCTTCAATTTCAGGATTTCTGTTTGGTTCTTCTTTATGATAATTCTTTGTTGAATTTTTCATTGAGATAAGAAATTTTCTTGATTTCCTTGGGTTCTTCATCCTATATATTTTTGTATCTCACGGAGTTTCTTTAAAACAATCATTTTGAACTCTTTTTCAGGCATTTCATACTTTTTCTTTGGACTCTGTTGTTTGAGAATTATTGTTTGTGTTTGGAGGTGTTAAACAAACACCTTGCTCTTTTGTGTTTCCTGTGTTATTAAATTGATATCTGTGTATCTGGTCTAACAGTCACTTCTCCCAGTTTTTCCTTAGGAAAACAAACTTTTTTTTTTATAATTTTTTCTTTAATGTTGATTAGATATGGCACTTTGGCTTTGATTCTGTGTGGCCACAGATGTGTATTCTCCACATGATTTCTTTGGGTTTAGTCATTGTCAGTATTATGAGTGAGTGCATCAGTGGCTTAGGCCATGGTGGTTAATGGATTCTATGCTAAGACTTTGCTAACGATGTGGATGGCAGGCAGATACTTCTCAGGTAGTACTGGTGATAATGGCAGGCGAGGTGGCATATGCTGGCACCAGTAGTAGTGAGTCGAGATAGCACTCCTGGCACCTGGCAGGAATGGGGTGGATGGATCCTTGGGCACCTGGGGCAGTGTGCATAGTGTCAACAATGATAGTAGAATTGGCAGGCCAATACTCAGGCCACCAAGAAGCAAGCTCATATACTAGTGATACAGGCTGGTTGTTCTAGACTAAGGCCCCTCTGCTGGTATGCATGGATGGTATTGACAGGCAAGTTAATTTTCAGGTCTCTGGACAGCATACCAGGGAACTGACAACAGTGGCAGTAGGCATGGTGGGTTGTCCTCAACCCCCTGACAGTATACATGAGTGCCTGGTTGGCAGGCAGGGCAGGCTGAAGCCCCCCCCACCCCTTCCCTAGAATGCATGCTTGGGTGCCTGCAGTGCTGAGAAGAACGGGCTCATTGTCAGACGTCCTGGTGGTGTGTTCATGTGCCATAGGCAGTATGTAGGGGTGGGTCAGTACCCATGTCCTCTGGCAGTGCACTCAGACACTCGTGGCAGGGGTAGTGGTCAGAATGAACAGAGGGAGTTGGCCTGTCCTCAGCCCCCCGCCCCCACTGGTGCACATGGGCTCTGGTATAGTACATAGGGCAGGTCACTCTTGAGGTTCCTCTTGCTTACGGCATGTTTGAATGTGTTGGTGAGTGGAGCAGGGTGTGGTCTAGTAGTGGCTGGGCTCTCAAAATGGTGCCATACTGAAGCCTCTTGGGTCTCAGAGGGTGGGACCCAGTGCACACTCCCTCTCTGGAACAATACTACTGTGTGGACTCTAGGCAGCTCCCTAAGCTACTCTCAAGGCCTTCAAAGGTGGAGGGACCCTCATTTGGCTGAAACCGTAGAAGTCCAAGGTGGGAACTCTCACTTCCTTTCCCTGAGTCATTTCTCCAGGTGCCTAGCCAATTCCAGATCCCAGTGGGACTAGCTGCTTCTCTTCTCTGTCCTTTATGTTTCAGGGGTACCCTGTCTCCCCTGATGAATTCTGGGGTTCTCTCCTAGATTCTCTGTTCAACCTGTGATTATCCACTTTCTATTTTATTCCTTTTTGAGTACTAGGTACCTCTATTCAGCTTCTTGAAACCCTCTTCTTCCAGGATGCTGCCTCTTTAGTGTATTTGTTATAGATATTTTTCCAAGATAATTTTTTAAACTACCCAGTTACAGGTATTTTAAAACAATAAAAGGAAGATTTTACATAGGATTTTATAGATATAACCCTGACATTTTTTATTGTACCCTTACACAAAATGTTCTCCATATTTATATTTCTTTCTTTTTTTTTTTTTTTTCTTCCAAGACAGAGTCTCCCTTTATTGCCCTCAACAGAGTGCCATGGTGTCACAGCAACCTCAAACTCTTAGGCGCAAGCAATCCCTTGCTTCAGTCTCCCAAGTAGCTGGGACTACAGGTGCCTGCCACAACACCCGGCTATTTTTAGAGATAGGGTCTCACTATTTCTCAGGCTGGTCTTAAACCTGTGAGCTCAGGAGATCCACCTACCTTGGCCTCCCAGAGTGCTAGGGTTATAGGTGTGAGCCACCGCTCCCAGCCCCTGTTTATATTTTTAATTATTAAACTACTAGGAACAGTGAACCTCTTCATATCTTCTGAGTGTGACTTTATCTCTTAATTTATCTTAATTTAGAAGAAGAAAATAGAGAAATGTTCATATTCATGAGAGTACTATTTTCCTAAGATGATGGAAGTCACTGAGCAAATATGAGTATCAGATTAATTATAGCCATTAATGTTTTCCTGATTCTGTTTTGTGTGTTTTCCTAAGGTTTTATGCTTAAGCTAAAATGTATTTTTCAACCTAACAATGTTAAATTTTAATTATATGGTTGCTCTTTTGTAGGCTGTCAGATACAACTACATTAGAATAGATAAACAACCAGTATACAATGTTGAGGTAAGGGGCTTGGAGTAGGGTGGTAATCAGGGCAAAAAAGAAGCTTTGTGTTCTGTTATTAGTTATTTTGATTTAAAGGAATGTATTGTCTGTAAAAGAATGCTTCCCATAAAATTTTAAATATAGTTTCTGTAATCAAAAATGAACAGGAAAATTATCATTCTGTCAGAATTAGTTAATTAATAAAAAATATTTCCCATGCAGTAGAAAACTGATCACAAGTATTAAAAACTTAGTGTGCTTATGACAGGTGAAATACGAAGTAGGACAATTAAGCTCATGAATTTATCCTAGAAATAGTGCTGCAAACCTTATGGCGGACTGCCATTATGGTCACCTTTGAAGTACTCCCCTTGGGAAGCTATACATCCATATCAGCACCTCATCCACCCTTCAGAGCAGCTTTGTAACTTTTTCTTGAATGGCTATCAGAGCTGTCATGGTATGAGGTCTGACAATTAAGTTCACAAACTTATCCTACAAAAAGTGCACATACCTAATTGCTGAATCTCTCTGCTACCACTAGATGGCCAAGGGTAGTACTTTGAAGGTGACCATAGTGATATTCAGCAATAAGATATGTAGCACTTTATCTAGGATGAGTTTGTAAATTTAATTGTCTGACCTCATAGGATGACAGCTCTGATGGCCATTCCAGGAAAAAAGTTCCAAAATTACTTTGAAAGGTAGACTAGATGCTGGTGTTGGTGTATAACTTTCCAAGGGGAGCAGCTTAAAGGTTACTGTAGTGATATTCACAGTGAGACATGGAGCACTTTTTGCTAGGTAGGGTGAGTTTGCTAACTGATTCAGCCTCATCTGTGTCCCTGTTCTCATGTTTCAAAAATGCTTAATTACTACTTTTACATTAGACTATTTGGTGTAATATTTACAAAAGTATACTATTTATATTATTATTATTCTCAAATTTATGTTTTTATTCCATGTAATTTTTCAGAGTAGTCTGGATTCTCACCGTAGTTACTTTTAATTGTTGAAAGTATTTTGACTAAGGGAAATGTAACTCTGAAACTTTCCAAGTTATATAAATATGCATTCTCAGAATGATTGTATGATTTGGTTCTCTGACACTTGCTCCTTTTTTCAAATATTAATTGGATTTGGTGATATCAATATATTTAGGAGTTTGTGATAGACGCACTTTGTCTTTCAGTTTAAAAGAAAACCAAAAATTCATTCTGCACCTAAAGAACTTTGTCATTGTAGCTCTCTGACTGAAGTCTCTTCTTTATCAACTAAACTGCAAATTATAACTCAAAGTTTTCTTTGAGAGGTAGTATTTACCCTTACTATTTAAGGGAACAAAAACAACAATTAATCACTTAAATTTTTGCAGTGACTTAATTGTTGAAAAACACTTCCATAAACAGCATCCTTTTTGAAATATGTAATAACCCTGTCAAGTAGTGAGGGCAGGAGTTATTGTCATTTGTAGATTAGGAAATTAAAACTAATTCAAAATTTAATTTCAGAATTTCACCTTTCTTTTCTTTAAGTCAAAGAATCTTTCCTTTTTTAGGTGAAAAATACTGAATTTCCCAGAGGTGTATTAAATTTAATTGAAAGCCTCATAGAAGGACAGTTTTTTAAAGAAGCAATTGAGGAACTTTCCTCTTTGCAAGCGCATTATATCCCTCCTGTATGCCTTCTTCATGCTCTTCTAGAGAATGTTCTACAGGTAAGAGGATTCTTAAGGGCTTATATTTTTGCAAAGAATGCTAAAATGTAAACTTCTCTTTTCAGTGTTTTATGTTTTTCATTTTATTCCAAAATACAGGACCTATTTGTTATTTCTTCTCTAGTTAAAAATTTTAAACTATATACTTGGTACTACTCTTACTATTTTAGCTTATTATTTTTCTCAGAATTGCTCAGATAGTTTTTTCTCAGGAAAAAAAATTGTCTAATTCTTCTCATGGCAGTAAAGTATCTAATGTGAAATTCAGATTACAATGCTCTAGAATGCTATTTGGTAAATTGCTTCTTTGGTACATTGATAATAATCATTGTAATTTACAGCATATAGATACTGAGCAAATTCTTTAAACTATGAAAACCGTTAGGAGCAGCTGTTCAGAGGTAACTTTTTAATCATGTTCTTCATCAAGGTCCTAATTTGGAAACCCAACAGGTATAAAATATGTCAGAATAATTTTGCATGAATAATTCCTTTCACATGACATCTGGGAGCTTTAATCTCACTATACTTGTGAAAAGGAAAATGCACTTTTTATGTAAGCTAGTCCTAATGGCTAGTATTACCCAATGTGTAGATACAGTTGTCCCTTCCTATTAGGGGATAGGGGTTCCAGGACCCCTGCAGATACTGAAGGCTGTGTGTACTTAAATCCCACAGACAGTCTTCCATAGTTGAATCTGTAAGAAAAGAAAAGTCGGCCCTCCTCATCCATAAGCTTTGTGTCCTGCAAATGCTGTATTTTTTAATCTACCTTTGATTGCAGATGCCGAACCTACAGATAAAAAAAGCCTATTGCATTTATTGAAAAAAAAAAAATCTAGGTATAAGCGGACCGGGTAGCTCAAACCTTATTTTGCAAAGGTCAGCTATACATAGAGTGTGCCTCTCTCTCAGTTGCTATATTTAATTAGCTAATCTCCAGCTGATCACCTTTCTCCAAACATATATATTTGGTAAGAAAGTTAGGCCACGGTTATTATTCTAGCTTTAGACTGAATTAGCTGATAAAACTATACTTTGGCTATAATGTTGTATTTGTTTGTTTATTTTTACATAATAGGATAATATAGATACGTTTCCTGGCCGATACTTTCACATATTGTCAGCCCTTCTTCACCTGCATCCTCCTTGGAAGTCCCCAGCCATGTCACAGTATTACTTAGAGTTGTTTCAGTGTCCAACTTGTATGAAAGGAGCATGGTCCTTAGTAGAAGTGCTTATCAGGTAAGGAATTTCACGTTTGAATATTACATTTCATGTAGTAATTGTTACGGTGTATTTTTTTAAATACTGATGACAAAAGAATGTGCCCACTTTTAGAAAAGTGTGTGTTACATTTATTGAGAACTTTTATAAAAAGTAAAACTGGTCATGCCTGTCATTGTGTTTCTTAAAAACCAAATTACTTTAACAAAATTGTAAGTTTTTACATTGTTTTTAAAATGAAGAAAATTAACTTACTGACTATGCATATCAGTTTTGGTCATCAAAAGAGTAAACATTTGTGGCTGTTTGTGGTATTTATTTTAGGGCTTTAGTTATTTATAGCTAGAAATTTTTTTATTTCTTAATTTTTAGTAACTTAATGTTTCCTAAATATGTTGCATCTACCATGCCTGTGCCCATTCTGTCATCTGCCTAGGCCACTGGTTCCCAACCTTCCTAATGCCGCAGCCCTTTACTAACAGTTCCTGTGGGTCACTGCCAAGCTGGACTGGCCTTCCTTTGTCTTTTAAATGTTATTGTCTCTAGAAATCCTTCCCATTTCTTTTTCCTGCCCCCAAGCAGAATTTAGGATTTTCATCTTTATACTTTGATACCTTTCTATATCTGATCATCCTTATTTGTCTGGTAATATCTTTTTTACTATCCAAGTATATAGTTATAGGATGTCCATAGTAGTGAGAAAGAAAGGACACTTGAGTAGCCAGGCAAAGGACAGACGTTTGGTTAGCTTTTTAAGATCATAAAATCCATGTACCATCTTGGTTGTGATATATTTGTTTGTTTGTTTTCTTTTGTTTTGATGTTGTGATGTTTTTGAGCTAAGCCTATTCACTAGCTAGCAAACATTCATTCTTTCAGCAAGTATTTGGGTACTTACTGGGATCTAATCACAATGCTACTTGTGCTACTTGTAGGGGTAAAAAGGAAAAGGAAGCGACAGTTCCTGCACTTTGAAGGAACTGATGTGCAGTAGCAGCACAGCTGGACTGGCCCAGCGTGTATATAGCGTATGAGGAAATGTGGTTTATCTGGCTGGCATCCTTCCTCATTTCCAAGTATATTCCTCCTTTACCGTCTCTAAATAGTTGTTATTATTTCTTGCATAAACTGTTAACATTAGCTGCTTTATTGATCTCAATGCAACTTTTTTCCCTTTATCTTCCAAAATGCTCTTTCCAAACTGATCTTGTCATTTCCCAAGTTCAAGTCTTTCACTGAATAACAAATCACCTACAGAAGACAGTTAAAATTCTGTAGTAAAACATGTAAGACCCTTTATGATTTAACACCTGTGTCTGGCTCTGTTCTCATCTGTATCACCTTCCCCAAAGTGCCCAATGATTGTTCTCCATTTTCTCTATCCTTTTGTTCTTAGGCTCTTTCTCTCTCTCTCTCCCTCCCTACCACCCCCATATATACACACACAGACACAGACACACCCCTTGATTCCTGCTACCTTGCAAATACGCGTATCTGCCCCACTTCTAGTCATCCTTTAAAATGGAACTCAGATACCACTTTCTAACTCTTGCCCTCTCCTTTCAGTTAGATTTGTCAATCACGTCAGTCTGTGACTTCCTCAAGGATTAGTGCTCAGTCTTAAACATCTTATCCTGTGTCTAATATAATGCCTGAAAGCAATAATTGTTTAGTAAGTGTTTGGATGAATTAATTGATATGACAGGCCATAGACTTTGGGTGGCCTAAGATTGGATTCTTTTTAAATTAGATTTTTTTTTTTTAAGAGACAGAACCTCACTCTGTAACCCTGTAGAGTGCGGTGATGTCACAGCTCACAGCAACCTCCAGCTCTTGGGTGATTCTCTTGCCTCAGCCTCCTGAGTGGCTGGGATTACAGGCACCTG
>NW_003852412.1:27981485-27996377 GCF_000181295.1 Otolemur garnettii
TTGTTGCAGTTTGGCCGGGACGGGGTTTGAACACATCACCCTTGGTATATGGGGCCAGCACCCTACTCACTGAGCCACAGGTACCACCATAACTTAGACTTTTTAATAAATAGAAATGTTCAGGTTTCATTTCAAAATAAAGAAAAAAACTTTATTTAGTCGATGTTGGTTTTCAGATAGACTAAATATATGGGGGTAGGGAATTTTACAGAACAAATTTGAATATTAAATAAATTACTAAGTTTAATAGCTGCTGTGGAACATCTTAATCTAAGAATGTGGCATTCACAAAGAAGACAAAGTGAAGACAAAGCTAGAAAGTTATAAGTACATTGTTAATATAATTGATAAGAAAGTTAAGAGAGTACATAGACTCTTTCTCTGTAAGTCTTAGAGTTTTGAGTAGTCTTATGTTTTCTTTGGAAATGTACTATAGAACTCTGCTGTCTGACCCAGTAGCCGCTAGCCACATGGAACTATTTTTATTTAGTGACCCGGTCATAGTTCGCTGCAACCTCAAACTCCTGGGCTCAAATGATCCTCCCGCCTCAACTTCACAGATAGCCAGGACACAGCATTCCTATGGTTGACTAAGATTTTTATTTCTTTTTAGAGAGGTAGTCTTGCTATGTGCCTAGACTGGTCTTGAGCTCCCAGCCTCAATACCTCCCAAAGGGCTGGGATTACAAGTATGAGCCACTGTTGTGAGACTAGATATATTTAAATTTTATTAAGTAATTAAAAGTTCAGGTCCTCAGGTACACAAGCCACGTTTCAGATCTCCAGTAAATATATTATCCATTATCACAGAAAATTCTATTGGAAGTGACTGCTATAGAAAAAACAAAACAAAATAATGAATTTTTATAGCTCTATATATTCCTAAATGACCTTCACTTACTAAATAATGAAAAAGAAAATTCTCTTAAATAAGAAAAAAAAGGATTATGACTTGTTTGAGAGGTCATTTTGATCAAAAGTACTTAATGAAATTCATAATTTGTTCTTATCAGCAAAAGAGAGTACTTGTTAATTGTTAATATTACAATCATTAAACAATAGAGAAATTAGATCTATATTAGTAACATTGAATAGTCATAAGATATTTGACAGTGTTAAGTTTTTAAGGGAAGAAAATATATTCATAAAATTTTGTAGACCTTGCTTTTATTTTGTTGAAGAAAATTTTTAATTTCAACAGTATTCTAAAAAATATTTTGTTCAGAATTTATTCATTGCTTTGCTTGTATGTTTATGTTTTTCAGGTCTTGCCTTTTCAATGAAAGTTTTTGTCATAAAATTTCAGAAAATATTATTGGCTCTAAGGCACTCCACCTGACGCTGCTCAGATTCTTCTTTAATCTAATTGAGAGTGAAGTACAGCACCTGAGTCACAAGTAAGTTTTAATCACACACAGAAAGCATTCTTCAATATTTCTGTTGTTTTTATGTACCATTCTATAATCATTTATATACATATTTCTCAAAAGTCGACTTCTTTTTGTTTTAAAAATAGGTTTATTTTTAAAATATATTTCCAGACACATTTTTAAGTGGCAGTGCTCTTCTTTGTTTCCCTTAATTCACCCTACACATTACATATGTCAGAGTGTTTTCTTTTTTACAGATTTAGATTTTTTTTAATTGTTTGGTAATTGAATGCTTAAGTAAAAAGCTGTACTAAATTATAATATACTTTTTTTCATGCTGTAAACTTAAGATAGATTACTATGTGTACATTGTTTCTAATTTTTTTGAACTAAGGCCATTTTTATATTTTGTCCTTTATTATAATCGTTACAATCTTTATATTCTTTCTTTATGCAAAAATTACTGTATTTTTTTTTTTGACAACAGTCATGCCTAATACATGTCATGATCAAAGTGGCATAAAATATACTTTTTGTTCATATTTTTATTAGGTTGTATGACTGGTCAGATTCTCAGAATGTAAAAATAACAGGAAAGGCAATTCTTCTTGAAATCTTTTGGTCAGGAAATGAAACCTCTGCGCTTTTGACCAAACCAGTAAATATGCTTTTGGAATGGACTATATATTCTCACAAAGAAAAATGCAAGTCTAACGATGTAAGTAGGATTAATTTATACATGAGTAGTGGTCTATGGAAAAAGTACTTTGAATTTTATACCTTTCCCCCCTTCTCTTTGTTCTTTGAATTACTTGAAAAAAAAAAAATGAACTCAAATATGTCATTATTTTCTGTTTAGTTTTAGGTAGAATATCTTTCATCATTTCACATTTGGATATAGTAGCTAGGGATATTTATATGATTATTACTGCTATTAAATCTTTAGTTACTTTACCATTTCAGATTTTTTAATTTTGTACATTTTGATTTATGAGGAACCTCTGATAAAAAATTGAATCAATCCATATAATTGTAGAGGGTAATACTAATAAAAAATTCTGCTTGTTTTGAAAGCTACCTCTACCTTTCTGGGTGTTAAGAGTTATCTGAAATACTTCTTTATAAGTAGATTTTGCCTGTCTTCAGAAATTTTAGGGCTGCACCTATAACTCAAAGGAGTAGGGCGCCTGCCCCATATGCCAGAGGTGGCAGGTCCAAACCCAGCCCCGGCCAAATAATACTGCAGAAAAAAATTTAAAAAAAGAAATTTTAATATATACCTAGCAATTTTAGTGTATCATCTATCTGGAGGAAAACTGGGAAAATTAAATATAATGAAACATGTAAAGTTCATAGCAACATAAACACATTTTAGGTGCATAATAAACATTAGTCACTTTTCTCCTTTTCAAATGATTTGCCCTTGGGGATTAATTGTCTCCTTTTCTTGTGTTCCATCATTAGTTTCTGCTCTTCTCTTTTAAATTCTTTCCTTTTACTTATTCTTCTGCATTTCAAATGTTTGGATCCTTTTTCCTGATACATGCACATAGTAAAAATTACCTTTGGGGTACAATTCAAGATTCATTCCATAGATTGATTACTTTAGGGTTCTCTTACTGGTAATTTCACAGTGTTTTCTATTGTCAATTTTGATTGCCCCTGTCATCTAAGAGATTTTAAAAGGGCTTTATTAATTCCTAAATGATTGAGGTTTTTTGGTTAATTTCTAATAGTGAATTATAGTTTAAAAATGTACCCAATATGATTTCTGCTTTCTGAAATTTACTGAACTTCCGTGAAATTCAGTAAAAGATGAGGGACCAGAATGCATTTTCTCTGTAGTTTGTATTGTTCTCTATTACCCCTTGTATCAACTCTGTGGCTGTATAACTAACTCTTGAGAATCTACTTTGTGGATTTTCCCATGTTATAGTTTCTACTTTATATATGCTGAAGTTGGCTTATTATTCATAACTGACTTCATAACTACTAACCGAGTAATATTTTCTTCAGGGTCAGTAACAGTAGTTTGAGGAGAGAACTCTGGTATCAAACTGCCATAAAGTCTTTCCTATCCTAAGATAGCTTTTTTTGTAATTTCTCTTCAAATATTTCCTCACATCCATTGTCTGTTCCCTACTTTTTAATTCCAATTAATCTTATGTTACACCTCCTCTTCATATTCTCATCTCTTGATATTTTTCTATACTTTCAACATTCTTTGTAGGGTTTTTTCAGCCAATTTTTAGTTCAGCAGTTCACTTTTCAGCTGTGTCCCATATAACATGGCCATTGCATTTTAAATTTTTATACTTTTTCCAATTCTAGACTTTTTTACTTCCAAACTGCTATGATATGTTTTTGTGGTTTATAGTGCCTTACACATTTTCAAGGTTTTCTTGTATCTTTTCATGCAGCACTAACATTTATTTTGTAGTCTTTGTCTGTTATTTCATACCTTAGGCATTTGTGGCTCTATTCTATTACTGTTTCTGCTATTTTCCTTCTCTGTTTTTTTTAATTTTTTCTTGCATCTTCTTTTCTCTGCCTGTTATTTATTTACTATGTGCTGTAAATTGTATTTGAAAAAATACTTTTACTAATAATATCTATCAAAGACCAGAATATCTTTCATCAGAGAAAATTTGTTCAACTTCTGCCAAGTGCCTGGGTCCACTGCTAGTCAAGGGCTACCCTAATCCAATGTATATTTGAGGGTCCCTGAATAGTCCAAATGAAGTGAGGGCTACATGTGAGATCTGGCAATTAAGTTTGTGAACTTGCCACTGTGCAGTTACATTGGCAGCAGTGTACATACAACTCAGTAAGGTTTTATAACTCTGTGTATCAGTGTCTCACAGGCTGTGTTCATGTCATTGTGTGGTGGTGTCTTGCTGAGTGGTGTTCATTATTGCTGTGTGTTTTTGTGTGTCATCACGAGAATGTCAGAGCTTGAATTAGTGCAATGAACAAACATTAAATTTTTGTTAAAATTGTCAAGAGTGTAAGTGAAATCAGGGACATGTTAGTCCAAGTTCATAGAGATAATATCATGAAGAAAATGACAGTGTACAAATGGATTAAACATTTTTCCGAGGGGAGAGAAAGCATCACTGATAATGAGAGGTCAAGGTGGCCAGTGAGCAGAACTGATGAAAACACTGCAGAAATATGTCAAATGGTACATCAGAATCATCACCTGACTATGAGAACCATAGCAGACCAAGTAAGCATCCATAGAGAAACAGGAAAATCTTCACTGAACTTTTCACCAACAACTCACAACCCTTGCTTCACAATAGTGCACCAGCTCACACAGCACTGTCTATGAGGGAATTTTTAGCCAGTAAAGAAATAACTGTATCCTCTCAACTCACTTGATCTGGCCCCCAATGACTTTTTTCTTTACCAAAAGATAAAGAAAATATTGAAAAGAAGACATTTTGATAACCATACCAATAAAAAGAGTTCCAAAATCGGTGTAAAAGATGGACTAGGTGTTGGCATTAGTGCATAGCTTCCTGAGGGGAGTATTTTCAAGGTGACTGTTGTGATACTTAACAGTGAGGTCCATAGAGTACTTTTTCTCAGATGAGTTCACAAACTTAATTGTCAGACCTCGTGTACATGTAGATTTGCTCTTGATTCACTCTTACTCTGGGGGTGAAGCCCTTGAGGGTCTTAGCTTATTAGAGAATAGGTATTGCTTAGGTCATGAATGATTTTTTTAAACCTCTTTTCTCCAAATCTCCTACAACTGTCATTCCTTTTCACTGCTCTTTCCCTAAAATCAGCAAAAGTACTGAGGATAAAGTCAGCTAGCATTGGGTACCTCACTTGGCTTTTACCTTTTCCTAGATCCTGTCTCATTTTCAGAAGATGTTTTGTATATTTTATCTAAAAGTTTTAGGTGCACTTTCCTTAAAGAGGGTTCATCTGAATTACTTAGGCTTCCATTACCAAAACAGAAGTCCTTCCTGGGTTTTAAAAAATTCTCTTTAGCATATGTCTGGGGCATACTTCAAAAAAGAATTACTTTAATGTTTTGTCTTCTAAATCAGCATTAGAAATAAAAGATTGCTCCTGAGTATTGGCAGACTATTTTGTGATCCAGTAATTTGATTTTAGGACAATAACCAGTAGACTCAGCACTTTCTCATACGTGTATCTGAAACTAAAAGTGTGATTTTACCAATGTGTAAAATTAAAAATAATCAACTGATGTAGAATTAATAGCTGTACCTCATTATCAATTGAGTATAGTACTTGTAAGCTAAAGCTGGCATCATCTTTTTAAATCATCATCGACCCTTTTACCACATATTTACTTATTATATAATAGAATCATTAAAGATAGAAAATATTTATTCATTATAAAACATCTTTTTTCATTTATTTGATTACACAAATGAAATTGCTCATTTATAAGTGAAACAAATGATAAAACTAAGACTTCAAAGGATTACCAGCAATAAGGAATTACTTGAGAGATGCTGTTGTAAATACTAACAGATTTATACATACTTAAACATGAATATTTTTGTTCATACTTATAAATAAAAGCAACATATTTGTGAAGTAATCTGTGGCAAATTGTAGCATCAGTTGTAATATGAGAGCTGGTTTAGTGTTTTTAGATTAATATTTAACATTTGAATTGTTTAAATTCATATAAAGCTGCCTTTTTATTGTATTACCTTTCAGTGAGAATTCATTCTCATAGTTAATTAAATCTTTTTGGCAGTTCCCAGTCTCAGGAATTCCATGCATGTTCACAGACATCATTTTCTGTACTGTAAAGCATTTGTTTCTTGATTTGCTGAGTTGAAGCATTCAATTTAAGTCATTAGTTAAACAGAAGTCCTCAGTTTATGCTAATATTGTTTTGTCACAGTGTCAATCAGCAAGTATTGCAGAGTGACACAATGGCAGTGAATTTCATTGTCATGAATCTGAGAAAGCTTTGGGCTTTCCTTAGCAAATAGCAGAGGTGGGCTGTGTCGGGGTTATGTCAGAGGTACAGATTTTACTAGTCCCATTTTTCTTTGAGATATCTTTAAGTACTATTTAAAGATAATTTTACAATATAGGTAGAAATGGAAGCTAGTTTGTATTTAAAGATAAGAAAATGAAAACTAAGGAGTTTAAGTCTGGGCATGGCAGCTCATGCCTATAAAATCCTAGCACTTTGGGAGGTTAAGGCAAGAGGATCACTTGAGCTCAGGACTTTGAGACCAGCCTGGGCAAGAGTGACCTGTCTCTACCCAAAATAGGAAAGTTAGCCATGCATTGTGGTGGGCACCTATAGTCCCAGCTACTTGGGAGGCTAAACCAGGAGGATCACTTGAACCAAGGAGTTCGAGGTTGCTGTGAGCTAGATTGATGCCACAGCACTCTAGCCTGGGCAACAGAGGGAGACTCTCTGTTTCAAAAAAACAAAAAAAAGGAGTTTAAATAAAGATGCTAGTGTTTCAAAGAGGAGGAGGCATAGTATGTGCATTTTTTCCCCAACAGAATAATTTATCATGAGTACAGTAGGATATTGTGAAAATCTCTAACCTGGGAGTCATAAGGCTAAGATGCTAGTTTGTTCTGCGTTACAGAATATTTAAGCCTTGGAAGATGACCAAGTTAATAAACTGGATGTTACCTGTACTGGCAGATAATAGAGAACTATACTGACAGAATGCCTTGTAATAAAGTTTAACATATTAGAAAGAATTCTAAGTTAGATGTATGTTATATATGCAAATCATGTGTTTTATTTCTTCATTAGTTCTTGGGTTTCTCATTTTGTTTTTTCCAGCTTTAACAGTTACTTCAATTTCATGAAAGCTGTTTTCCTTGTTTGTTTGGTTGGTTGGTTGGTTGGTTTTTTAAGAGATAGGATCTCATTATGTTGCCCAGGCTGGAGTGCAATAGCTACTCACCAGCACCGTGATACTGTACTGCAACCTTGAATTCCTGGCCTGGAGCAGTCCTTCTACCTGAGTCTCCCAACTAACTGGGGCTATAAGCAGGCTCTGCCTTACCCTGCTATTTGCCATTTTCTTAATCTATCTATGAAGCATATATATTCACTCTACTGGAAAAATAGCATTGTTTTTATGCTGTTAAAATGGCAGTGAGTATAATCCATAGCACAGTGTTGGCCCTATGGTTATAATGGGTGTGATAGTTAATAGCATAGTGTAAAAGTAAAAGAATCCAAGAACCTCATCTGAAAGTATCTTTTTATATAAAAACTTAACTGTTATGGTTATGTAGTAGTATGCATGTTTACACACAGATAACTTCGGTCGGATCTTTCTTATCGTGGTAAAGAAGCAGTTATTCCTCAAAATCGCTGTAAGACATCCTACCCCTAACTTCTTAGTAACATTAATATCAAGGTAAATTTAATATTAAACAGTATTAATATTTAATTGTGATTTCAGGTGTATGTTATACTTTTTTTTTTTGAGACAAGGTCTCACTGTCACCCAGGCTGGGTTACAGTGCTTTCATCATAACTCAAAGCAACCTCAAACTCCCAGGCTCAAATGATCCTCTTTCCTCTGCCTCCTTGGTAGCTGGGACTACAGGTGCCCACTACCACACCTGTGTGATTTTTCTTTTTCTTGTAGTGGCAGGGTCTCATTCTTGCTCAGACTGGTTTTGAACTCTTGGCCAAAAGTAATCTTACTGCCTCAGTCTCTCAAAGTGCTAGGATTATAGGCCCAAGCCATTGTATCCAACTGTATACATATATTTGTATAAGGAAAGAAGGAAAGTCCTAGCTGGTTAATTTTATGTTATTTTTAATTGATGGAGTCTTGGATTGTGGTTTAATGTGAGGCTTCACTCTGTGAGCTAACATCCTTCTTCCCTACCCCAGAGTCTTAGAACCTGGTAGGTCTCAAGAGATCTTGGTATGTACAAGTATTCCCCTTTGAGAATGGGGAATACTTTCAGAAATCAAATTTACCCATTTCTTGCTTCCTTTCTGAGGACTGCCATTGCTGATATTCAGATCTACGTTATGTCAGAAAGAACATTTTGTGGCCTGCATATAGACATAATCAATTGGCTAGTTTAAATATGCATTTTCACTATTCTGTTTTATATTCTCTTGATAACTTGAACAGTGAGAAGTAAAGATTAACAGAACTTCCTCAGAATGATTATCTACAACTCAGGGGTGTCCAGCCTGTGGCCCACGGACTACATGTTGATTTATGAGGACTTTTCTTTGCTTATCTATTGTGTCAGATATCCTGAAAAGTATGCAGAGACTTTTTTTTTTTTTTTTTGACTAATCACCTGTCATTAGTGCTCATGTATTTAATGTGTGGCTCAGGACAACTCTTATTCTTCCATTGTGCAACAGAGGGAAGAAAGGATACCCCTGAATTACACATTGCATTTACAAGCAATGTTGATTTTCTGCAAAATTCTCTGGAGACTGGCACTGAACCCTAGCTGCTCAGACCATACCAAAGGAGGTGCTGCTGACAAGGCCAGTCCTATTGCTGGTCTTCATGCCACAAGGCTATACCTGCTGGCCTTAAATTTGACCCTGTAATCACGGTGGGAGAGAGGTGATGTTGGAGTCCACCGATAAGTCCTGATCTGGGAAGAGCTGGCTGTCTATCCTTGTCCCCTGATGATACCAGAAGGGCAGCACTTCCCTAATCACAAAGCTTAAAATTCCCTTCAGGCCCACACTTCAAGGTCTCTCTCACAGATTCTAATGTCTAGCCCTGCCAGAGGGAGTGTGTTGCCCTTGAGTGTGATAGGACGACAGAAGACTAGTGATTCTGACTCTGGATTTTCCTGATTGGCAGACCAGAGAGATATTCTTCTTGACCCTCTGTTAGTGGAACAAATCCACATTAGAATTTTCATTTTGTAATCATTTTCTAATAGCTAGAAAAAGCTGTTAGAGAAGGCATGATGTCCTCATGAAATACTGTCTATACCTGTAAGAAATATGTTTGTTGGGGGCGGGTTCAAAGTACTAGGTATTTATTTGCCACTTATCCCCTACTTGGCATAGTATGATAGCAGAACATAGGAGATATAATCTGTTTGGATACTGTAACGTTTAATAAATCTCTTCAAGTGCCTTCTACCCAACTGTTAATTTAGTGATGGTTCTCATGTATCCAACATGCCTAAACAACAAGTAATAAGAATATGGGAATTTGAAAGGGTTTTGTCTTTTTTGAAAAAGTGTTTATATCTGAAGTCAAAGGTGTTTTTAGAATATCATTCTCATACCTCTTTATTTGCATAGCTTATAGTGAACTTCAGGTATTAGAGAAATTATTTTTAGGCTGTGTGCAATAGCCCACACTATAATCCTAAAACCCTCCAGAAAGCCAAGATAGGAGGATCACTTAAAGCCAGGAGTTCAAAACCAGCTTGAGCAACACCGCAAGACCCTGGTCTCTACCAGAAGTAGGAAAATTAGCCAGGTGCAATGGTAAGCAGTTTAGTAGCCTAAGGTAGGAAGATCACCTGAGCCCAGGAGTTAGGAGTCTGCAGTATGCTAGGATAAGGCCACTGCACTCTAGCCTAGGTAACAGTGCAGGAGTCTTGTCGCCAAAAAAAAAAAAAAAAAAAAAGATATGCCATTTTTACTGGTGACCTAGTTGTTGCAAAAAAAAAAAAAAGTTATAAGAAAATAGAGAAATATTTTTAAAAAGTAGAACAAAGCATACTTACTGTATGCAAGATTCCTATGTCTTACTATCTTTCTTATAGGAATTTAATAATCATAGATGTAAAATAATATTTAAAATTAATCTTCATCTCTAAAGTAGGTAATATGTATTTGATATAATTTAATAATTAAAATTTGAGTCTATGTTCATGTAACAAATGTACATTCTTCTTTGCTAAAACTGTTACTCATAGTATGTCTCAAGTCTTTCTGGAGATGCCATTTAGAGAAATGTAAAGAGCCCTGTATACAAATAGTAAGGGTGGAAAATCTATCTTTTATAGTGATATGTTCTTGTTAACTATCTACAGAAACCAGGTATTTCCTCATTTTAATGGACTTATTGCTTGACTAAAGCACATGAAAGCATTAGATAAAATTATTTAAAAAATTCATTCTAGGCGGCACCTGTGGCTCAGTGGGTAGGATGGGCACCGGCCCCATATACTGAGTGTGGCATGTTGGAACCCGGCCCCAGCCAAACTGCAACAAAAAAATAGCCGGGCGTTGTGGCAGGCGCCTGTGGTCCCAGCTACTCAGGAGGCTGAAACAAGAGAATCGCCTAAGCCCAAGAGCTCTAGGTTGTTGTGAGCTATGACACCACAGCACTCTACCAAGGGCAATAAAAAGACTGTGTCTCTAAAAAAATAAATAAAATAAAATAAAAAATTCATCCTAAACTCCTTGAAAGTTCGTTTTATCAACTCTTTCATCTTGAGTGAGTGTGTGTGTGTGTGTGTGTGTGTGTGTAGAGAAAGAGAGAGAATGGAGAGACAGGATGTTAGTTTGGGTTCTAAAGAATACCTGTTATCATTAGCAAAGCTTGTATTTTGAAATAGCTAAGCTTTCCCTCTCAATAAATACTCAAACACTGATAAAAAAAATTGTAAATATATCATATTGTTCCATCTTACTGTTAGGTCTTCAAACATGAGTTGGCTTACTTACTGACTGGAATTCTTGGAGTGACAATAGATTATTGGATCTTCCTTGGACTTAAGATGGGGAGAAATGTGATGCGACACATGTCTGATGACCTAGGAAGTTACATTTCTCTTTCATGTGATGGTAAGTAAGTGTGTGTATGTGTTTTGTTTTTCTTAGACCAAACCTAGACAGTAGTTTTGTCTTTCTTTTAAGCAGTCTGTGATTTTTAACATATGTTCATTTGAAGTTTTTCTTAGTTACGGATACACACCCAGATAGAAGCACAGAGGTAATGTAAAGATAAAAGGTACCTATAATGTTCCTACACAGATAACCACTGTTAACTAATTAGCGTCTTTCTGGTAATTCTAAGTATTTTTATACTGTATGTGTAATTTTATACTCTCATTTTTCTCTAAACATTACAAGAGCCTTCCACATATTTATTATTCAAATATATTATTTTGCTGATTTCATAAAAATTAAATAGTAGATGATAAGACAGAAGATATTATCTGTAATTAAACTATTCTGTACAGTAGAACCTGCATAGCTGACCACCTCCCTACACTGACCTCTTCCTTAAGTTGACCTAATTTTCATAGACTGGACATATACCACATGTACATACATGAATCATTATGAAAGTTTTGAGATATAAAAATCAAAAAACATAAACTGCATGCACATAAATAGAAACAAATGAAGCCCACCCAACTTCACTGATAAGCAAGCAAGTTGAAACTTGCACAGATGAATCAGGAAGGACGTTGTCAATTGTGTTTCTTAGAAGTGAAGTAGTGAACCATTACACAGTGTATCTGAAAGCATTCATAGTGCCCTGTGTATCACTGCAGTAGGCCTAGTTCTTTATGCTGACCACCTCTGTGTGTTGGCCATTTTATTACTGTCCCTTGGTCAACTTACAGAGGTTCTGCTATTTATATATAATATTATGTTTACCTTCCTACAACTAAAATTTATAGAGAGTCCATCTTATACAAGTAAATATTTAAGTAGACAAATTTAAAATCAGTTTATTCACTTTTGATTAAAAAGATAGATTTACTTTTTTATGTATAGTTTTTAGAATCTTACATGATAAGAGCTGTTCTCAGTACCTTTAACACTTCTGATCATTTAAGCTGAATAGAAAGCATTTTCAGTCTCTGGTCTTGTCTATCTGTACCTGTAAACAGTTGCCAGAGCTTTTCCTCTATGAACACTTGACAGTATTAAAAAATGAAATTCACTGAATCAGAATACTTATGTTGTAAAGCCGCTTGTGTTACTATTTTTTTTTCTCCTGAATCTGGTGCTCTAATAAGAAATGAACATGGGCTAGAATTAAGTTGTTTCTTTCATTTGAGAAGTATATATTAGTTTCATAGAAGGGCTGTGTACATTGGATACTTTTTCTTCCATTCCTGTGATACTTTGCTAAGAAGAATATGGGGAGGGGGTGGGGAAGCGGAGGGGAGAAGGGTGGCTGGGTGGTGGGAAGTTGACCGGAAAGATCACCTATATTTCTGTCTAACAAGGGTACAAGTGAACTTTTCTAGAACTAGAATGTAAATGTTTTGACACAATGACTATGCAAATGACATGAAATTTATGTGAACCAGCTTGATGAAAGTATTTCAAAATGTATATGAAAACACTGCACTGTACCCCATGTTTGCATTAATGTATACAGCTATCATTTAATAAAAAAAAGAAATGAACATGGATGGAGTAATTAAAGGAGGTTATGCATCATCTTCTCAGCCTTCCTCCCCCCCCATTATTTACATTAATTTTAAAATTTCCCCTAAAATAAGTGAGTTAAAGAGTAAATATTATTTAAGCAATGTGATGACAGAACTCATTTTTCTGTATTCACCCTATGAAAAATTCTACCCAACTCTTTTGGGTCTCCAGACTGAAAGAGGCTTCCATAAGACCTTATGTACATTCCCAAACTTCATAGCCAACTTGCGAAGAGTCTGTCTGCCTCCCTCCCTGCCTGCCTGCCTGCCTTCCTTCCTTTACTTATTTCTGTAATCCTAAATTGCTGAAATGAACAGATTTTAAATCAAGTGAGCTTCTTTGTTGTCCTCACCTATTAAAGATTATTTTTATATACTTACATGTCAATATTTTACACTGTCTAATATTAATATATATTCTGTTTTGGCACACATCTTTCAAATCATCTTGATTTTATTTAAAGAAAAAGTTCTTGAATATGCTGTCAATCACTTTAATAATTCAAAGAGAGATTCAGGTTATAACTGGGTTCAGGATTTATTCAATGATGCCCTCTGCAAAGAGGTCTCTTTTTATATTACAGAAGTTAGAAGATTTTTATCTAAAGCATTTTATCTCCTTTCCTTTTTTTCTCTTTTTTATTGAGTAGAGGGGGTGATGACTGGTCCTTCTGTGGACTAGCTGTCCTTTGTCTTTTTAACATTGATTTTTTAACATTTCTTAGCTCTAATTCAGTCTTCCTTCAGAACCCTTTCTTATCATTTCCTTCCCACATTCCTACTGGGTAGTATAGTGTTTTTTATCCTTTTCAAAACAGCAAAATTTGGATGTTATTTGCTAGAATGAAACCTAAACATTTGCCTTATAGAATTCCCTGTTTTCCTTCCATGATGAAACTTCTTTGAGTTTGGCGACTCAATACAGGATTAGAGTGGCTTTAGAGACTATCAACATAGTCTCTATCAATATAGTCTCTGTATTATCAATATGTAATATCTTTCTAACACATAGTAATTGCCTTTAAGGAAAATAAGTCATTTTATAGTTTTAGCCAATTGTGTGAAGCAATGCGTGTTGTGTTCGTAGGATTCTTCTGCATGTAATATATCAGCTTCAATGCTTTCTTTACTGAATTTCCCTTGACTTTAAAAAGGCATGGTTATCCAGTGTTACTCCCCATTTTTACATAACAAGTTTAAACCCTGTAAGTTTGAGCTTATGACTGATTTGAGCTAAAACTCAACTTCAGTGTTAGCGTTATAATCCTACTGACAGACAGATTATTTTGCTCCCAAGGATCTGTGTTTGATCACATCTGAAACTTTAGATGAAATTTAAATTAATGTCACTGTTAAATCATGTTTAAGCCTTTCCTTACCCGTCTCAAAACATATACACAGATGGTTCCTTAGGCTTCAGATTAGGCTATACATAGGCAATTTAAAAATTTTTAACATACATATCTAAAAATAGTTCAAATAAGTATCTTTTTAATTTTTTCTGTTAGTATAGTTTGATGTTTAACCTTTGTCAAGAGACAGAAATCAAGTAGGTAGTTTATCTGTAAGAGCTGTAGCTTTTCTATAACTAATGCAAAAATTAAAGTTTTTTTATTATGGAGTTTGCAGAATATCACATTTTAACATAGTGAACTAGGTGCTGTAATCATGTCCTTTTTATTTATATTTTGATAAAGAAATTTGAAAATCATTGTTTGCCACCTCTTTTTATTCATTTATTTTTCTATATGGATATTTCTCCTTTCTGTGCATGTGTGTGTTAGGCATTTCTTTGTGTTATTTTTCAACCCATTCACTATCTTTTGCTTTTCCTAAGTCATTAGTAAATATGTCATAATTTAGCTGTTACATATCTTCAAGGTGAAAATATTGGTCTATCTTATTTATGGTTATTAACTGGATATTATAACTAGTTTCCTAGTTATAATACAAAATTAATTACTACGGGACTAGTCAGATTCAGATCTATCAAGTTAATTTTGGTTTAGCGTAATTTTTTTGTCAAGAATTAAGGTAATTGGGGGATTCTGGGAAGATGGCTGACTGGTAGCAACCCTGGTCAGAGGCTCCTGAACAAAGGAAGAAAAACTGGTTGGAATCAGAATCTATGAAGTCA
>NW_003852412.1:28002846-28006947 GCF_000181295.1 Otolemur garnettii
AAAAAAAAAAAAGAAATGTCAACCCTCACTCTAAACTTCCCTGTTTAGAGCATCAGATGAAGATTTCATTGGGTTTTTTAGTGGCCTTCTGATTTTTGGTAGAACATTGAAGAAGGGAGTTGGAAAGTTGTTGTATACTGTTAATGATCATCTGCCCATGTCCTGCCTGAAATACCATGATTGTTTATGAAAAGTATCTTTAATAAAGCTGGATACTGTTTGGCTTGGAAAAAAAAAAAAAAGAATTAAGGTAATAGATATCTTAGAAGATAAATAAAACCTTTTCTTTCCATCAGACCTCATATCTTTCAGTTCCACGTAAATGCCATTTTTTTCCTTCTAAGAGCTTTGGACAGAGGAGTTTTCTTTCTGTATTTTAAAGTCAAACTAACTAAAAATTCTTTTTTATGCCTAAATGAATTCCTTACTGGCTTAAAGGATAGATCGGCGAACTTTTTTTTATTTAAAGTTCCACCCCATGTGTATTTTCAGTTTATTCATATATTTATTATACTTTTTAAGTTGGATTGTTAGATTGTCCCTAAATAGTTACTTAGAGATAATCTAATTGGGGACCCTTAGGCAGCACCCTGCAGACGGGTTTGGGAATTAACACTGATGGGCTGAAATCAGATCTAGAGGCCCTAGGATATGGAGCTTGCCACCCCTTCACCACTGACTATTCACGTGGGCTGCAGTTTATACCTGTGGCCCTTCCCACACATAGCCTCCTGACGCTCCCTTTCAGGGCTGCAGTGTGTGAAAGTGCCTGCTGGTGGCCTTGCCTTCTCCAAGAGGGGTGGGATAGGGCTGGGGGCCAAACCTTTAGATGTCGCTCCTATGCTGGAATGGGACATGATCAGGCTAAAAAGCATCTGCACAGCTAAGGGTATAACAACGTAAAGCAAACAGACAACTTTCAGAATAAGAGAAGATAGTTGACTGCTACAAATCTGACGCAGGGCTGATAACTAGAGTCTACAGAGAACGTAAACTGATAATAAGAAAAGAACAACAGTCCCATTTACATGTGGGAAAGAGACATGATCAAAACCTTCTCTGAAGAAGACAAGAGAACGTCCAATGAACACATGAAAAATGGTCATGGTTCCTAATTAGCAAAGAAATGTAAATCTCATCCTGAGATACCACCTAACCCCAGTGAAAATAGCCCATATCATAAAATCCCAAAACTACAGATGCTGTCACAGATGTGGAGAGAAGGGAACACTCTTACACTGCTGGCCAGACTGCAAACTAATACCGCCTCTACGGAAATAAGTATGGAGAATCCTCAAAGAGCTAAAAGTAGACCTTCCATTTGATCCCACAATTCCAATACTAGGTTTTCTATCCAAAGGAACAAAAATCATTTTACCATATAGACATTTTCACTAGAAAGCTCATTGCAGCTAAGTTCACAATTGCTAAGCGCCCATCAGTGCATGAATGGATTAATAAACTGTAGCACATCTATACCAGTCAGACATAAAAAAAGATGTAGACTTTAAATCTTTTGTATTAACCTGAATAGAGTTGAGGAAAATTTCATTTTAGTAAAGTATCACAAGAATGAAAGAGCAAGTATCCAGTTTACTAGATACTAATATGAGACCAATAGATAAACAACTACATGCCCACATGAGAAAAAAAAAAAGAAAACAATTATATTCAAGCAGGGGGAGGGATGAGGAGGGAAAAGGAGAGGTGCAGGAGGGGGATATTGGTAAACTTTGACCTAACGGGCACGATGGAAGAGTTACAGCACACCCCTGAGGGAGGGGTTCAACTACAACTTGAACTCCGCGTAACAGATGCAAACGATGTAACCTAAACATTTGTACCCCCATATTAATCTGAAATAAAAATTAAAAAATTTTTTCAGATAGTAAATATTTTGGGCGTTTTAGGCCCTATAGTCTCTGTCTCTGCTACTAAACTTTGCAGTTGTCAGAAAGCAGTCGCAAAGTATATAAACAAATGAGTGGGGTTGTGTTCTGATAAAACTCTACTTACAGAGGATAAGCGCAGTGGCTTATGCCTGTTATCCTAACACTTTGGAAGACTGAGCTCGGAGGATTACTTGAGACCAGGCTGGGTCATGCGGCAAGACCCTGTCTCTGCAAACAATGCATCAGGTGTAGTGATGTGCTCCTATCCCAGTTACTCTGGAGGATGCAACAGGGAAATTGTTTGAGCCAGGAGTTTGGGGTCACAGTGAGCTATGATGACACTGCTGCACTTTAGCTGAGATAACAGAGGAAGAACCTATCTCCCCAAAACAATAGGCTGAGTGTGGTTCACACCTGCTAGGATTGGTTCACAGTGCTAGGATTCACACCTGTAATCCTAGCACTCTGTGAGACCATGGTGGGTGGATCATGTGAGCTCATTAGTTCAAGACCAGCCTGAGCCAGAGTGAGACTGTGTGTCTAAAAGTAGTCAGGTGTTGTGGCGGGTGCCTGTAGTCCCAGCTACTCTGGAGGCTGGGGCAAGAGAATTGCTCAAGCCCAGGAGTTTAAGGTTGCTGTGAGCTGTGACACCATGTCACTCAACCACAGGGCAACAAAATGAGTAAAAAATAATAATTTTTTAAAAAATTATTATTCATTAAAAAATAATAATTGTTATTATTCATAAAAATACCAAGTCATAGTTTCCCAGTCCTGGTTAAACTTATTTTTTTTCCTACTGTTTCCATGGGAATGAAAACATGTCATCAAAATTAACTAAAGTAGTTTTCACATCTTTAGAGAACTTTATTAAAGCTTTCTTTGCTCTTAGATTATTACATCTTTGTCTTTTCCTGATAAATACTTTTTTACTTTATTCACTTTTGCTTTCTTATCTCTAATCTATTTCCATGCTTCAGATCTCTTACATAAATGATATAAATACAGATTTTCATATCATTACTGATTCTCAGTCGAAATTTTTTTTAGTCATTTATTTAACAAATTTTTATTGGCTTTCTATCATTTGTTGAACTGAATGCTTTTACATATAGTGGAGAGGGAAATAAAACATAGTCCTTGGTTTGTTTTTTAAACTTTAGGTGGGAGTAGTAGACTGTTACTTTAATGAAAGTACCTCATTTAAAAATGGTAAGTGGGGCGGCGCCTGTGGCTCAAAGGGGTAGGGTGCCGGTCCCATATGCCGGAGGTAGCGGGTTCAAACCCAGCCCCGGCCAAAAACTACCAAAAAAAAAATAAAAATAAAAATGGTAAGTGCTCTGAAACAAGAAGATCTAGGTATTGTGATTGGTGAACTTATGTTGAATGCCCATGGAATGTGGAATCTGAAGTAGAAGTTTGGCAAAGTCAAGGCAGAGTGTTTTAGTCAAAACAAATATTTTATGAGGAGGACACCCTGGGCAATTGAAGCAACATCAAAAATACACTATTGGGACCTGATCAAACTAAAGAGCTTTTGCACAGCCAAGAACACAGTAAGTAAAGCAAGCACACAGCCCTCTGAATGGGAGAAGATTTTTGCAGGTCATGTTTCTGACAAAGGTTTAATAACCAGAATCCATAGAGAACTCAAACAAGAAGAGAACGAATGATCCCATCTCAGGGTGGGCAAGGGACTTGAATAGAATTTTCTCTAAAGAAGATAGGCGCATGGCCTACAGATATATGAAAAAATGCTCTCCACCCTTAATCATCAGAGGAATACAAATCAAAACTACTTTGAGGTACCACTTAACCCCAGTAAGATTAGCCCAGATCACAAAATCCCAAAACCAGAGATGCTGGCGTGGATATGGAGAAAAAGGAACACTTTTGCACTGCTGGTGGGAATGTAAACTAATACATTCCTTTTAGAAAGACGTCTGGAGAACACTTAGAGAACTAAAAATAGACCTGCCATTCAATCCTGCAATAGGTATATACCCAGCAGACCAAAAATCACATTACAACAAAAATATTTGTATCAGAATGTTTATTGCAGCCAATTCATAATTGCTAAATCATGGGAGAAGCCCAAGTGCCCATTGATCCACAAATGGATCAACAAACTGTGGTATATGTACACCATGGAATACTATGCAGCCATAAAGAAAGATGGAGACTTTACGTCCTTCATGTTCACATGGAT
>NW_003852412.1:28007161-28024389 GCF_000181295.1 Otolemur garnettii
AAGAAAATGACATGAAGGCTATGTTAACCAGTTTGATGAAAATATTTCAAATTGTATATGAAAACACCACACTGTACCCCAGAATTGCATAATGTACATAGTTATTTAATAATAATAAAAAAAAAAAAAAAGATGACATTTACCAATATCTGAGGTAGGAAAGAACTGGGCCTGGGAAGTTTGAACTTCTGGTGCCTTCTGATGGGAAGAGTGGCCAAAAGAAGGCCACGGGAGAGGTAAAGTTTGTAAAGGAACTTGTAAGCCAGCTATCTTAACAAGGATGTGGTATGACCTGACACTATTTGAAAAGGTTATCCTGACTTGACTATCATGAGATATTGGTATCTGCCAATCATTCATTCATTCATCTGTCAAATACTAAATGTTTATTCTGTGCAAGTTAATGATCTACATGCTGTGAGGGCTACACATATATCCTTCCCCTTAAAGGTCTTATAGTTCAGGGCTAAGTTTCTTATGTTGTCTTGTTCTTCTATTGTTGCTTTTTACTTAGTTATTTAGTAATGTGTGGACCTATTATAGTTTGTATTTTCTATTTCTGTAAACCTGTCAGATGTGCTTCTTTTGAGATGAATAACTATTCCTAAGTTTCAGTGTAAGATCCTCTCTTGGGCTCCAGGAATGGCTATTTCTGCCTTGCTTTTGCCTCTGCTTAGAGTTCATGTGTTAAAAGATCAATTGGTTGCAGTAAACTTTATGATGGTAGACATCCTTTTTTATGTATATAATTAGAGATTAAATATTCAAATGATCTATTGATTACCACCCTTCCGATTACTGCCTGTACATTTTCAGATTATACTGACAGAACCTTAGTAGTAGCAGGAGAAAGAGTTGTAAAAATTGCTTTTGCCTTTCTATCTCTTAAAAATTGTATCTCTGTTGAGGAGATTTTAGAAGAGATCATCTGAATTTAGCAATCATATGTCTCTGTGGGACTGGGTGTATTTGGTTAACATCTGACTGGGGCCATTTGCCCAAAGGCGTAAAGACTCCTTTGTGGCCATCTGCAACAAGCCCAAAGCCTCGGGTCTCTTTGGTCCAGGCAGGGGTTCTCATCCTGAGCACGGTTTATGCGTTGGGCCCAATAATTATTTGTTGTTAGGGCTGTCTGTACTTTGTAGAATGTTTAGTAACACTCCTGGCCTTTGCCCACCAGATGCCAGTGGAATCTCCTCCAATGGATTTTAATTTCCAGTTAGAAGTAAAATCCACCCTTTACTTCTTCTCTCCTCACTCATTGAGTCAGGCCAAGGACTACAAGGACATGAAGTTCTCAGCCTTTTTCGAAGGCATCTGAGCAAGACATTCATGGATGTCTCCTGTCTCCTCAGCTAAAAGAACTCCACCCTTAAATCTTACGTTTTATGTTGCTATTAATTTTATCTAATTTTTGAAATATATTTTAATTTAATGCTTATAATTTTAACTCTTTGGCTATTTATTATGTGCATTTTGCTAATTTTTTACTTATTATTCTTCCAGTATGTATAGTTAATCTACCTTATTGTGTATTGTCACAATTTTTTTTTTTTTGAGACAGTCTCGCTTTGTTGCCCCCAAACAGAGTGCCATGGCAGTGTCATAGCTCACAGCAACCTCAAACTCTTGAGCTCAAGTGATCCTCTTGCCTCATCCTCCCAAATAGCGGGGACAACAGGTGCCCATCACAACACCTGGATATTTTTTTCTATTTTTAGTAGAGGCAGGATCTTGCTTAGGCTGGTCGGGAATTCCTGAGCTCGAGTGATCCACCCAAATCTCAGGCTCCCAAAGTGCTAGGATTACAGGCATGAGCACCCCTACCTCAAGACTTACATTGGAAATAATCAAAACAAATGATTGTTTTTCAAATGGGAGAATATGTATTATTAAAATATTTTTGAAAGGCAAGTAATAGGAACATTGCTTAATTTTTGTGGTTTAAAATCATGTGGGTGAATCCTTTGTATATCATTTGAAGAAACAACCTATAGAAAAAGGTTTTATAGGATGTAGCAACAGCTATATTAACTTCTCTTATTTCTACAGACTTTACTTCACAGGAATTAGAGATTTTTATTTGCTCCTTTTCTTCCTCTTGGCTTCAAATGTTTGTGGCAGAGGCAGTCTTTAAAAAGTTGTGTCTACAGAGCTCCAGCAGCATTTCTTCTGAACCACTTTCTCTTCAGAAGATGGTAAGCCCCACTCTATTCTTGTTCTTTTAATTTTCAAGAAGTTCATAAATTCAATTTTAAAATATTCTAATAAATGGACATAAAATGTTCATAAATCTTTCCAATCTATATAAGAGCAGTATTATTCTACCTCAAAAATAGATTTATTAAAGTGTGGTACACTGGTATGTGCCTGTAGTCCCAGCTACATGGGAGGCTGGTGTGAGAGGATCACTTGAGCCCAGGAGTTCAAGGCTACAGTGCACTGTGATCATACTTACTTTTGAGAGTAATTAAGTTTTGGGAACAGAAAAATAATACAAAAATCTTGGTTTTCTACTCATTTGCCAAAGTATACAACAGGCGTCCTCAAACTACGGCCAGCAGGCCACATGCAGCCCGCCAGGTGTTTTTGCCGCCACTGCCTGTCCTGCTTAGCAGCCAACTCGTCCCGGGGCCCACAGTCCAGCCCTCCAATGGTCTGAGGGACAGTGAACTGGCCCCCTGTTTAAAAAGTTTGAGGACCCGTGTTTGAGGACCTCAAAGTTTTTTGGATCAAGCTTTTTTCTGAAATAATAATTTCAGAAATTTTTGTGTGGCATTTAATGGTATTTCAAAAGCAAAGTATTGACTGGGCGTGGAGGAGCCAAAGCAGAAAGATCACTTGAGCGTAGGAGTTCAGGACCAGCCCAGGCAACATAGCAGCACTACATCTCTACAAAATAATTAAAGAATTAGTAAGCACAATGGTATGTGCCTATATTCCCACGTACTCTGGGAGCTGAGCCAGAAGGATCACTTGAGCAAAGAAGTTCAGGTTTGCAATGAGCTAGGATTGGGCCATTGCACTCCAGACAGCGTGACAATGAGACCCTGTCTCTAAAAAAACAAAAATTTAATAAATTAAAAAGTAAAACATCATATAAATAGACAGTACATTTGATCTCAGGTTTTTCAGTTTTATCTTGAGTATCTTTAGATATAAGTAATATCTAATATCTCTAGCAGTTCCTTCAACAAATGAGAAATATATTTGTTTTTTGGTCAGATTGAGGAAATTCTGTTTTGCCACAATTCTTGCCTTTAAGAACATTATCTCCTTATGACATTTTTCCCAGACTAGTTTTGTGTGGAGGAAAGGCATTATCCAATGGAAATAACAAAAATGCCAGTTGTACATAATCAATCATACACATGAAAATATGTTAATGGACATACAGTTAATCAAAAGAGTGTTCCCGAATGAGCATTCAAATTAGAAAACATAATTATTTTCAAGAAGTACTTTTCTTCTTGTCTTCATGGCATTAACATAGTGACATGAAATTAGCTTTCTTAATATTTAATCATACTCAAACAAGGTAGGGTGGCAGCCATAGTGATAAACCCAACACCCCAAATGGTGGAGTGAATCAAGTAATTTATTTTAATGCCTTCTTTGTAGTTATGAAAGCAATATAATATTACTTTGCAACAGGTATATTCCTATTTGCCAGCTTTGGGGAAAACTGGTATGCTTGGGGCTGGAAAAGTGCAGATGCCTAAGAAAATAGGACAGCGGCCTTGTTTTGAATCTCAGAGAGCTTTACTGTTGCTCAACGGTGCTAAACAGAAGCAAGTGGAAGGGCTGCCAGAGTTAACGTAAGTGACGCTGATATTCCCAGCCATGCTTTGTTTTCAAAGACAAGACAAAGTTTTTTCCCTGAAATATTTCTTGAACTTCTTGGTTATCCATGTTACTGTCTTAATTGATTAGAAGAAAACTCAGTATTAGGCCTGTAATTACACATGATCAACATTTTCTCTTTGTGTAATTCAGGGTACAGGCTATCTTTCTATTAGGTGCTTCCTAAAAGAACTAAAACTGTTCATCAAATTATCATTTTGCACAACTTTACCCTATGATTTAAATTACTAATTTCCCTAATATAGATGGGATTTCAGAATGCATGGGCTTATGAGGTGTCCTAACTTGTAATAACTTTCCCAGAATGAGAAACCTCCTCTAAAGTTTGCTGTATAAAACTCATAAAGCCTAAATGTTCTCTGAGAGGAAGAAGAGAAAGGAATCAGAAAATAAAGGTAAGAATAGGGATAGAGACCTGCATTCTGCATTCTGGGCTTAGCTTTGTGCTGTATTTGCTCTGCTGAAAATGTGGTTCACTTGGTCTTTCTCTCTTCCTCAACATTCTGTGCTCATAAACCTAATAGCCAGTGGGTATGTAAGGCTAATAAAATGAAAATGAGTGCATTAGAATTTGTTTCTGTACAGTTAATATAAATTTTAAAATTAGAAAACAGTAAAGATTGAATAAGTAAGGGGGTTTAAATTAAAAAGAGGCTAAACTTAAAAAATAAAAAAAATACTGTCTAATGTATGCTGGCACGCCTGGCCAAAAAACAAGCTTTCATTATTTCTTTTTCTTTCAGAGACCTAAACCTTACTAAATGTTCATCATTAAAAAAAATGAAAAAGAAATCAGAAGGAGAATTATCATGTTCCAAGGAGAATTGCCCCTCTTTAGTTACAAAGATAAATTTTCACAAGACTAATCTAAAAGGTATTCTAAGTATCTAAATTAATTTATGCTGAGAACTTTTCATGGTCGTAGTTAGTACTTACAGGTTTCAGGCACTTGCCCTGATGAATACTTGAACTTAAATATTGGACTAGATCCAGAAAATACTTTCTTGAATAGCATATTATTTTCTTGAACTGTCATTTGCACAAAGAAAGTAGTTGTTGAATACTGAGCCTAACAGAGCACTCCTCCTCTCTTTCCTCCCTGGCCTTTCCAGATGTACAACCCAGGGAGCGCTCTTGCTGGGCTCCTTCCAGACTTGCCCGCCTTACTTTCCTATTCCACCTCAATGTGTGCTGCTTAGGATCAGTGTCTCTGATTTGAAAGTATAATTCAGTCTTCATCTCTTTCAGTCCTAGACATTTTGTGAACAAAGAATGAGGAGTAGGCTATGTTACATAGCTGTGTTAAGCATATGGGCTCTTTGCTTCCAGGCATTGAGCCCAGACTATGAAATGTGTTTGGCTTTTGGTTCTAACTGTACTGGAACCTAAGTACCTAAAGGGTGGAATAACAGGAATAGTGTTGTAATAGTTCACTCTGGCACTTCTTTTACTTAGACTCCTCTTAACTCACAAATGTAAGCTATCTTCCAAAAGTCTATACCTGGCCAAAATAAATTACTCAGTCTCTTTTATTTGAGTTATATCAATTTTTAAACACAGATATTAATATCATAATACCCATGGAAATAGTGATAGTAAACCTTTTATAATCTTTCAACATAAGTTCATAATTGCATATCACAAATTTAAAATAAGTGCCCAGTTGACTGGAAATATGAAAAATGTATTAGATGAGAACTCAGAGGATAACCTTCACGTATCAGTGTCCTTTTTGCTTGTTTTATACTTTCAAAAAGTAAAACAGGTCTGAATGACTGTAGGCTGAACAGCAGAAGGAACTAGCAGAAAGGAAGAGAATTAAAAATGATAAAAGAGAAAAACTCCAAAGCTGTTTTATGCATGTAAAGAAATGTTTTGGTAGAAGTTATAGAGATAGTCTGTAAAACTGAGTGCTCTCAGAATGTGCTACTTACTTATTTTATAGCAAAAGCAAATATGATTCAGTATTCTATTTTGTTTGCTAAGCAATCACCTATAATATATTCTTTTAATTCCCCTTCAATCAAATTATCACTTATTAATCTTGGTCATACAGAGATAAATAAAGACAATTTTATCCAGTAGGCACTAATTGCATTCCCTCTTGGTAAAAATCATGCCATTCTATTTGTTACTCTTGTTCAGCTTTAAATGGTACTAGGTATTTTTTGCTCTGTGTGTGTGTGGTGTGGTGTGGTGTATGTTTATATTAAGATTCCTCCATTTCTCTCTCTCTGTGCTGCTGTAGCCCAGCCAGACAGCCTATTGAGAAGCAGCAAACCATCTGTTAATGGATTTCAAGTTCTGAATTATACTTGAGTGTGTAGAGGCACTCGTGCTTAGCCAGAAACATTCATTTGAATTAAGCTATAAATGCTGTATAAAAAGAGCCATACATTTAACGTAGGTTCATGAATAAATTTAAGAGAGGGCAATTGCACTCTAAACTTTTATTGCTGCAAAACCCAGTATTTTTGGTGTTCTCCGATCATTTGGGGTTTTATAGTAGGATTGAAGCTTTAAACCTTGAACTAGGGGGAGACAATGCCTGTGTTAAACCTTTTGCTGTAGAATTTCATTGCTGAATTGCTCATGGAACAGAATAGAAGCTCTATGGATTGGTGAGGTTCCCTCCCCTCCCCCCTTTTATGCATAGATGTTTAAACCAGTCAAAAGGAAAACTCAATAAATAATTTTATGGCATGAAGCCAGATCTCCTAGTTCATGCCCTCTGATTATTTTCTTTAGTTGATATCTTGTCTTCTCTGGAATAATCTATCAATTTTTTATGGCAGGAGAAACAGCCCTACATAGAGCTTGCATAAATAACCAAGTGGAGAAATTGATTCTTCTTCTCTCTTTGCCAGGAATAGACATCAATGTTAAAGGTAAGTTTTAAATCTTTATGGTCTAATTCAATGTTTTAATACTTGTGATATTAGATGGTTTTATATCCCATTAGGAAAAATTATTTAAGAAAACTTACCTAAGATATCTTTAAAATACTGCCTTTAGCAAAGCCAATAAATTCATTATATGTTGATTTATAGCTAATGGTCTAGAAACATTTTTTTGATGACCATATTTTGATAATATCCCAACATTAATATTTTAAAATTATTATCTATTTTAGTTTATTTTTCTTAAAAGCAGAAATACGATTACACCTTCAGCATTTTACTCAAAGCATTCCTTTTGAATATGAAGCACTTAGACAGTCACACAGATAAGAGAAGCAGAACATCAATACTTTACTAGCAAAGTCCTACTTCTGCTGTTTTAAAACTTGCCTTGATTTCTAATTTAGACAATGCTGGCTGGACGCCTTTACACGAAGCCTGTAACTATGGCAACACAGTGTGTGTCCAGGAAATTTTACAGCGTTGTCCAGAGGTGGATCTGCTCACTCAAGTGGACGGGGTGACTCCTTTGCATGATGCACTGTCAAACGGACACGTAGAAATTGGCAAGCTCCTGCTCCAGCATGGGGGTGAGTGCATTCATGCTAAATGGGTTTTGATAAATTATCCAGTTTTTGATGAATCCCTCAGAGGTAAATAGCATTTTATATTTAAGGAAAGATGCCTTTATTTCATATCGGTAAAAAAGTAAGGATAAAAAGTCTCCTAACATGTAAGCACTTTTTATTAATAGGGATAAAAAAAGTCTTCTTATAATATATGTAGATATATATTATTAAGCCTATTTAGGTTCACGTATAAGAGTACATTTTTTAATTGGGTGTGTTGGTTTTAAATATTAATCCTTTTGTTCAGGTGTGTAATGTCTTTGTGAACCAGTCATTTCTGAGAGCTTATTGATAAATGGATGTAAATGTTCCATTGTGATTACTTGGAGTTTTTTCATTCTCATTTAGTTTCCTGTATATAGCTGCTAGCTCAATTAATCTTATCTTTGTGAATCATTTTTTTTACAGACTATAAAAAGGATATCCTAAAATAATTTTCTTCATTCACATTTTGCAGTCAATTAAGTTAAAGTAGGAAAATTTTCAAATGGTGATAACTCTTGTATAGGGGTTTTGTGAAGGAAATATCTTGAGCTGAAATATTCATCTGGTTTTTCTGCTGATTTTTGATCTTTTCCTTTCAGCAAGCCCCCTCCTTTTCAGTGACATTCTTCTTATATCTGAACTGAATAATATAAATTTTACATCATGTTCAAAACTGATTTGTGTTTTAAAAAGAAAAACAAAAGAAAACTGATGATTAGCTTTTAATATAGAAGCAAAGATTTATAGAAATCATTTGCAGCTTTTATTTGTATTTATTGAATTGATTTTGTCTTAGAATTTAACCTGATCTTATCCCATAATTAAAGCATTTGATTCTGCAGAAAAACAAAAAGCATATTTCCTGTAGCTCTGTATGCATCTCTTAGAAGAGCGGCTGTACAGCCTGGTAGTCTAAGACATTTGGTTATATATAGTCTTCTCCTGCCCCCTAAAGGCCTGAGTGTTTCTGTTTTACTAACATCATTTCATAGTCAATATATTCTTCAGTTCTTATACATTATTTTTTAGTATTATATGCTTACCAAAATGTAAGTTCTTCCTCCTAAGTGTTTTATTTTTCTACCCAACCATATATCTAATATTTAAGCCAATATTTGGTCTTGTTTCAAGTGGTCTCAATCTAAGAGCCATTGCTGTATTAAGTTCACCTCTTCAGTTGGGTATGGCATTATCCCAACCAATGTGAATTTTACTAGGACCCTTAGTGGAGAATAGTAAAGGGGTGTGTGTCTCCTTCTAGAGGAAGAAATCTACTTGCATTTCTGGTTATCTAGGTCCTTCAGCAATTGTACAGATTTGCTTTTACCTTAGTCATAATCTGCGTTTGGACCTGTCAAATGGTTGGCTAGTATCATTGTAGTAACTGCATTATTCATTCATTGTGAGTCATTCAGTCTTTTAAGTTAATGTCTCTCAACTTTTATTTTCTTTTGGTACCTTGTATCTATAATTTTATTTCTTTTTAACAGGACTGACTTGGAGCTTTTTTTTTTTTTTGAGATGTTGACACAATGGAAAGGAATCTAATTTTGACTTAGAATTCTCTTCTTTTCTATAAATGGCATTAATCATATATTGCCAATGGTTGATCTTTTATATTAAATACATTTTATGTCTAGGCTACTATACATATATATGTCTAATCAGAGTCATTAATAGTTTTAGCAGTTATACTCTGTTCTCTCTCTTTGACTACATGATCTCTGTTACAATGGTAAGACCTTCTGCTAGTACTGAAACCTTTATATCCTCTGTAACAGGTTTATGGCTAAATGAATAAATAATTACAAGACTCAACCGACAGAGTCACAGAGGACTTGCACAGTTTGCTGTGTGACACATGCTGAATCCTTGCTGCTTTGCTCCGCCCACATTATCCCTTGGTCTCTAGGGAATAAGCTCTGTCTTCATTACTTTCTAAGTAGGGAAGATAGGTTTAGCTAGGATAGGTGGATGACGTCTGAGTTTTATCCAGTAGAATTAACATGCAATTTTTGTGCTGGCACAGCAAGGGTAAAAAGGAAAGTATGTTCTCTGTCTGTGCCAGAATCACCTATCAAAGATGGAAAAGAGCTTGACTTTTTCTTCTTGGTGATATTATCAGATATCCTTAAGACACTTACACAGAATTTAAGATGAATGTATTTTGTTAATTTCTTCTGGAAACACTGAAATTCTTAACATGACAGTTGACAGAGTTTGTAAAGCTTTTTGTAATTTATAGTTATGTAAGTTATTTAACTAAGGCGTGTACTTTTAGGCAAACCTTATTTTTAATTGACTAGAAGTTTTTTAAGCCTATCTTTATTAGTTGGTCAGCATGTATAGCCACATGTTTTGTATGTCAAAACCAATTTATAACGAATATGACGGTAAATAGAACTCTGGATGCTTTGGGGGAAAACAGAGAGAAAAAACAGCTCTTAAGCTGCCAAAACAAAAATGTTATACTCTTAACATTTTGTGTTTTCTTTTTCACAGGCCCAGTGCTTTTACAACAAAGGGACTGTAACGGAGAATTACCCTTGGATTATGTTCTATCACCCCAAGTCAAGGAAGAACTCTTTGCTATTACAAAAATAGAAGATACAGTGGAAAACTTTCATGCACAAACAGAGAAACATTTTCATCACCAGCAACTTGAATTTGGTTCATTTTTACTTAGTAGGATGTTGCTAAATTTTTGTTCAATTTTTGATTTATCTTCAGAGTTCATCTTAGCTTTCAAAGGCTTAAGTCATCTAAATGGGCTGCTTAAGGCTTGTAAAAGTTACAAAGAAACCACCAGTGCTCACACTGACTGGTTATTGGATCTTTATGCTAGAAATATAAAGACATTGCAAAAGCTCCCAAATATTCTTAAAGAACTGCCTGAGAATTTGAAAGTATGTCCTGGAGTACACACTGAGGCCTTACTGGTGACATTGGAAATGCTGTGTCGATCAGTCACAGAGTTTTCATGATGATGCCAACAGCATGGGTTGACTCACTAAACTTGTCACCTAACATTGCCATTGATTATGGACTTCGTAGCTTACTGACAAATATTTATTTATTGACAGACCTGGCAGCCTTGCTAATTTTAAATGCACTTTTAAAAGAACTTCTGCAAAATAATATTATCAGCTTCTGAATTTTTCTAGTGTGTAGAATTTGACTCAGAAGTAAAAATAGTATCGTTTAGTGTGTATTAGTTTTATTAATCTTTAAATTTTTTTGTTCTGAAAGTGATATTTATCTATTGTATGTATAAAAATTAATTTAAATATTTTTTCAAATCAAAATGTAGTGTCCTCCTGTTTTTGGCGTTTTAGTTGTCAGAATCATGGCCAGGTTCTTCATTCAGATGCATGTGCACCTGTGAACATGGAGCTCCCTGTTTCTTCCATATAGACTATGGGACTAAAACGTGCATTTCAGTTTTGTGTGTTTCTAAAAGTTACATTTAGTATGCAGAGTCTCACAGTTCAATCCCTCGATCTGTTTATGTATAAAGTGTATTACTGCTCCATGTAACCAAAATTCTGTAAGTAAGAACATTTTGCTCTGTGGATTTTATTAAATATTAACATTATAAGTGGCACCTAAGTAATAGATTTCAGATTATTTAAAATCATAATGCATAGTATGAATTTACAGAGTAGTAATGTTTAAATTTGCAGTTCATTTTTCTCTTAATAGCAATTTATATTAAAACTAAAAGAAAGGGTATGGATAATAACCACTTTTGAATTTGAAGTCGCTTCACTGTTGGGAATAAGTTACACTGTGATACAGCTGGAAAGGAAATATTAAAATTCCCATTTAGCTTTTACACAACTAAAGTGATGACTTTCACCAATTAATCTGCTAAAGAAGCACACTTCACTTTTTTTGTGTTGGAAGTAGATCTTTTAACAAGATACAAATGTTTAGTATCTTATTACTGGGTTTATAATCTAAATTGAAAACAGCTACATGAGTATAAAAATATTTTTAAATAAGTAATTTTTTACATACACTGTAAGAAATATTAGTTGTTTCTATTTTGCCTTCAAATTTGACAAACAAACCCCTTTTTATTGTTTACTTAATCTGCCAAAGTATCAGAGAGAACATGACATCGCAGAGACTGTCTAAGGGATGTTAAGAAAAAAAACCAGGAGGGAAGTACTTCCCCGGGTGATCAGGAAGAGCATTTATTCCCAGGAGTACCACTTGACTTCACTTGGAGAGGTATCTGTGGTCATGTTGGTTGGTAAACTAATATAAACTTATAAACAAAGGCTTTCACAACAGACACAGTTTCAAATTCTTTTCTGGTTTCTTAATAACAATTACAAAGTAGATTCTTTTCTGAATTTTATTTTTTTTTACGTGTACAGTGGGAAAAAATGTCAGGATAGAATTCAGTTAGCCCATTCTGTTACATAATACTTAATAAATATTACTTCCCTTCTCACTTTCACCTCTTCTTTTGGTATTAAATCATTTAAGCAAAAGTCAAGATAGTAATTACTTAAGTTGGTAGTAATTCTAAAATAATTACATAATCAACATCATGAGTTAGGACTTTGCACTGTTAAGAAAAAGCAGTTTTCTGAATTAGTTGTTCCTAAGAAATATTTGTTTAGTTTTAGTTAACATTAATATTTCATAATTGACTTCTGCCTGCTTCTAGAAGCCATAATGACCTCAAATGCTATTAAGTTTCTGCCTTCAAGAAAGTATCATTGCAGTTTACAGTAATCCAGTGTAGCAAACGTAGGTACAGTGTTCTGACCCTAGTTAAGCACACCAGTATGTTAAGTATGAATTTAAACTGACAATGAAAAACTTTATTCCCAGTATTATTCTTTTATTTCAGAAAACGTAATTATTGCCTTAAACATATCTTAGAGCTGTAGGAAGAAGAAATTCCAAAGAAATGAGAATTATAGTCTGAGTCCTAGCTAGTCAGTTGGAGACTTTTCAAAAATTGTAGTTGAAGACGAGGCTGAGTAATTCTGTTCTTCATTGTACTCTGCCAGATAATACAGTTCCAAGGAATTGTAAAAACAAACAAAAGCGTCTATGGGAGCCTTAATTATAATATAAATAAAGCCTAAAAGATTTCTAAACAGTTAAGATTCACCTTTTCCCAAGCGGTGTTTCCTGGCAGTTTCTTAAAAAGGAACTCTTTGAGGTTAGTTTTCTGGGTTGTTAATTTTTAATTTCACAGTACACAATAAAGTGATTCAAGTACATATGTTTTCTGTCATTTTATTAATTCCAAGATGGACAGAAAAATATTTATCATAAAAATAAAATGTGATGTTAATCATTGTTTTGAATTCATTATTTCCTGAACACCTACGATAAACCAGGTCGTGTGCTTGACAGGCGCTGACTATACAAAAAAAAATAAAAGAAGTTGCAGTCTAGGGAGGTAAAGTTGTGAGTTTTATTGTCTTCAGTATATATATGTGGTTGGGAGAAATAATTTCATTTTTGTATGTTTCTAAAATTCACAGTAATAGTGTTCTGTTTTAGTTTTTAAGCATGAATATTCAAGAATCCAGTAAAACAATACTTTGATCAGTATTGGAGTAGATAGAATGGGAGGTATCTTCTGCAGTGTTAGTGAACTACTGTACACATTCTTAGGCAAACCCAAATGCATAATAAGATGCTTCATATAAACTCCAGAAAATGTTTGCCATTTTTGTTTATGCTGTTATAGAAAGCTAAATTAAATGAATACCTTCAGATGAAAACAATTGTTGGTGGAATGTGCAATCCTTATGCCTTCATCCACTTTTCCAGTTAAGCGATGGATGTGATGAGAGGCTGTCACTGTTCCTTCCTAATCAGCAGGAAGGGGTCATCTTTGAGTGACATGAGGTGCTCTTTCCCTCAGGCATTCGTCACACACCTTCACACCAATCGCACCTTATGCTGATGCAGAGCTTGCAAAACTCAGAATGATAATTGTTTTTATAACAAATGTGGATTGAGTTAAAAGGTCAGTGATTTGGAGGGAATAACAGTTAACTATTCTATGTCTCCTGTTTTGATACAGCATTATTGGACATAGGCTGTGCTTGGTGATATCAGAACCGGAAATGTGGAATAGTTAACTGTTACTCCCTTTAAATCAAATTATGTTATCTAAAACTTCACCTTGTAGACTAAAGTGAATTCTGATAAGAGGATATAGCTTGGGGTTTATTTATGCTCATATAGATTTAGAGATTATTAGTCTGTAAGTTATTCAGAAAAGATAACAGTACTATTTTTCTTGGTTCTGAGCATACATCTTTAAGGTAATGCAGATCCTACTCAAAGAAGAGCTTTTCAAAGGTATTTGAAACAAATACCTCATAAGATAATTGTTAGCATCATTGACCATTAAATGTTTAGAGTTTGCCCCTAAAATGCTAATCTTAAAGAACATTAAAAATATGTTTAATTCATGCTTTCCAGCAACATACACCCATAACACCTTTGTTTCTTGAGACACGTGAATTTATGTGAGTTGTTGGGAGTGGAAAAACCATTCTATCAACTTGTTTAAAAAATAGGCTTGTTCGTTTTTTTTTCTTTTCTTTTTTTTGCAGTCTTTAGCCAGGGCTAGGTTTGAACCCGCCACCTCTGGCACACGGGGCCAGCACCCTACCACTTTGAGCCACAGGTGCCATCTGGCTTGTTCCATTTTTTACCAAATGATCAGCTTTTTTAACAGAAGAATCTGCTATTTGGGAGTACTTTGGTGTTAGAAGCCATTTCCAGTACTTTGTATATTTGAAATACCATCCTTAGCACTAGATACAAGTGATTTTTTTTTTGAATGTTGTCTTTTTGCTATAGAAGAGATACATGTATACTTCCCCTTCTTTTTTAAAACAAAAGTATATTGAGTTCATTCCTAGGTTTTTAAACTACTTGCCAAAATGATCCAATAGTATTAAGTTATCAAAGTGATTAGTTTTCATGAAAACAATACTTCTAATATAATAAGTATATAATACTTATATAAGTATGTGTAATATACATATATGAATGTTATATAGTATTAGCCTTAACAAACAAAGGTATTGCAAAAAAACCCTTATTCAAGCATCTATAAATATCTGTCCCTAATTAGAATTAAAACATTTCCTCCAAATTTTTTGTTTTTATACCTATGGACCCCCAATTTTTTAGAATATTGAGACCAGACTTGGTAGATCTAATCCTTTCTTCTCAAAATACCTCAGTTGGGGCTCGGCACCCATAGCTCAGTGATTATAGCGCTGAACTTGGTCAGGGCCTGCTGAAAAACAATGACAACAAAAAGAGCCAGGCATTATGGTAGGTGCCTATAGTCCCAGCTACTTGGGGAGGCTGAGGCAAAAGGATAGTTTAAAACAGTCCAAGGGTTGGAGGTTGCTGTGAGCTGTGATGCCACATCACTCTACTGAGGGTGACGTTGTGAGACTATCTCAAAAAAAAAAAAAAAAAAGAAAATACCTAAGTTGGATCAAGATACAATGAGTGTTAAACAGTAACAGAGAATGGCTCATTACTTTAGTTCAACAGAAGAACAAGGTTTATAAAAAAGTTCAGCACTTACAGAAGGAAAGTTGCTCTGAATTAAACGTCTAGAATCCAGGATTGAATTTACACCCATAACACAATCATTTATCTTGATAGTAGATGAACTAAAATTACTACTGCTTCCTTATTTTGGTCCCAAAGTAAAATAAATAGTCACATTGGAAAAAAAGGCATTGATCTTAAAGTGATGACGGATAAAAACTTAGTTTTTTGTTAGTGTCGTCTCAAAGGTTAAATCACCAATGGTTTATGTCAGGACTCTTGAAAAATTTTCCAATGACCAGAAGAGTTTGATTTACAATAGTATTTTGTTTCTGTTCTAAGGAATATGTATTCTGAGATTCTGACTTCATCCTGAAAAATGCATTTTTTTTACTTTGACAACTAGAAACCAAATTATTGAACAATAAGTAAGATTTGGTAAAATTAAAATGTGTTTTAAAGAACTTTTCATAAAAACTTAAAAGCAGAATTGTAAAGATGATAACTAGATAGAGGGATAAGGAGAAAAAATGGCTAGAAATCATTGTGGTTGAAAGGAACCCTAAGATAAAGATTTCTAGATAGCAGTGTAACATAGCGATGGAAGTTGGTGAAGGTGCAAAATCAAACAGAAGGCATGTAGACAGATCTAGCCTTAGACATAAACTGTGCCTTTGGAAATTGTGAGTAGTATTCAGTAAACTAAGGATCCAGAAACAGACTTTTCTTTTTATAATTGGCACATAATTGTACATGTTTATGGAGTAAGTATGACATTTCAGTACATGAGTTCACCATGTAATGATCAAATCAGATTAGGAAGTCCATCACCTCAAACATTTATCATTTCTTTGTGGTGATAACTTCTAAGATCCTGTCTTCTAGCAATATTTAAACCTATTCTTATTAGCTGTAGTCACCCCACTATGTAATAGATCAGAATGTACTCTTCCTAGCTAAGGAGCTTTGCGTCTCTGACTAACCTCACCCTCTCTGTCTTCCTGCTCCCGTCCCCATTCTCTGGTAACCACCATTCTCTCGACTTGTACGAGATCACTCTTCTAGATTCCACATACACATGAGGTCATGGAGTGTTTGTCTTTCTGTGAGAAACAGCCTGTTTTGACAAGTAATACTCAGTCCTTTTCTCAAAGTTAGGCAAATTTTCCTATCATTTGAGTACTTTACCAAAATAATGTTAAGTTTATGCTCAGTCTATGTTATTCGAGGAAATGGACTAAAGGAGCGATTGAAAGCCATTTATTAAAGTGGTTGAAACTGTTGAAACTGTTCCCTATATGCTATTTTCAACTTATTCTAGTTCTTTTCTAAAAATAGAAACTATTTAAATGTTATTAAAAATTATTTTCTTGGCTGGGGCCAGTGGTACACACATATAGTCCAAGCTACTTGGGAGGCTGAGGCAGGAGTTTGATACCTACATGGGCACATAGGAATACCACACCCCTAAAACATAATATTTATACGTGCTCTATATATATGTATAATATGTTTTAAATATATATATTTATATATGTTTAAAAGATATATATGTTTCATACATATTATGTGTTTCCTCTAAATTAGATTATGTAGAGGAAAAGATTGTAAATAAATACATAGTGGTTGTGTTTATGTGACCAAATTTTGAATATTTCCATTTTACTTGTCCAAGTTTCTTGGTGTAATGAATGATATGTGTCTGTTTAGAATGCCAGTAACTAGTTTATTTTGAAAGTAATGCTCCCGATCTAAGTAAAACCAGATTGAAAATTTTTTTGTCTTTTTTATATTGACTTTTTTAATTTTTTAAGGAGCTGTAGTGTCAGAGCTCACAGCAACCTCAAACTCTTGGGCTCAAGCAATCCTCTTGTCTCAATCTCCCAAGTAGCTGGGACTACAGGTGCCCACCACAACACCTGGCTAGGTTTTCTACTCAGGCTGGTCTCAAACTCCTGAGAGCAAGCAAGTTGCCTGCCTCAGCCTCCCAGAATGCTTGGATTACAGGCATGAGCCACTGTTCTCAGCCTATATGACACTTTTTTTTTTTTTTTCCTGAACATGTATTATTATTCCTAACAGGTTCTAAGAGAAGGATGTGGTAAAAATCACCACAAATGCATCAGCAATGTTACAGTAACAACCACAAAGCCATCGACCCAACCCCTTGACATATATTGTGTTGTTGTTTTTTTTTTTTTTTTATTGAATGGTAACTATGTACATTGATGCACTTCTGGGGTACAGTGTGGGGTTTTCACATGCAATCTGAAATACTTCCATCAAACTG
>NW_003852412.1:28025759-28076490 GCF_000181295.1 Otolemur garnettii
TCTGAGGTCTGGTAGCGTGATTCCTCCTGCTTTGTTTTTATTCCTGAGTAATGTCTTGGCTATTCGAGGTTTTTTCTGACACTTTTTTGAAAGTGAATCTTACTTTACTGATACACTTTTCCAGACTTCATTTTAAACCACTTCAAAGTAGAGGGCCTTTACTCTTTAGTAATATTCTTAAATTGCTGAAGATTAAACTCTGTCATGTGGTCACCATATGGAGTCATGAGAACATATTGTTACTTTCTGATTTTAGGAGTGTTCATGGAATCTGAAGAAATACTGGTTCTCTGATGGGTCTTTTCAAATTCAACAGAGAAATGTAGAGAGAAACTGGTAAGATTAAATGATAGCTACATTTATCAAAGGTTGTTCCTTAAATGCCTCTAAAAGGAGTTTGCCACTGTTTCTTTGGGGTAGATACCTGGTAATGAGATAAGAGGATCGAATGGAAAGTCCACTTTTAATCCTTTGAGGACTTCTTTCCATAAAGCTAGTTTGTAACCCTATGAACTGTGTGGAGTACTCCCTCCTCTCTTCACCCATGCCAGCATCTGTTGTTTTGGGACCTTATGACGTGGACCATTCTCACTGGGTGATATCTCAAAGTGGTTTTGATTTGTATTTCTTTAATAATTAGAGACAATGAGCATTTTTTCATGAGTTTGTTAGCTATTCATCTGTCCTCATGGGAAAAGATTACGTTCTATGTCTCTTGCCCAATTTTAATGGGGTGGTCTGCTCTTGTTTTGTTGATTTGCTTGCGTTCTTTGTAGATTCTGGTTATTAGCCCTTTGTTGGGTTCCTAGTGTGCAGATGTCTTCTCCCATTCTGAAAGTTGTCTGTTGATTGTATCCTTAGCTGTGCAGAAACTTAAACTTGATCAAGTCCCATTAATTTATTTTTGTTGTTGCTGTAGTTGTTTGGGGGGGTCTTCTCCATAAGTTATTTCCCTAAGACTGATGTTACTATGAGTCCTTCCCACATTTTTCTTCCAGAGTTTTTATAGTTTTGTATCTTAGGTTTAAATCTTTTACCCATTCTGAGTTAATTTTTGTAAATGTTGGTCTAGTTTCTGCCTTTTACATGTGGCTAACCAGTTCTCCCACCACCATTTATTAAATAGAGATTCCTTTCCCCAACGTGTGCTGCTGTTTGCTTTATCCAAGTTGAGATGGGGATTGGGACTGGTGTCCTGTGTAGGCTCTCTTTTCTGTTCCATAGATCTATGTCTTTGTTTCTATGCCAATACCATGCTGTTTTCACCACTATAGACTTGTGGTGATCATCTGAAAGCTGGTAACAGGATGCCTGGTAACAGATTTTTTTTCTTATTTCATAGAATTGAGTTGCCTAATTGGGTTTTATTTCCTGTTCCATACAAAACATAGAACTTTTGTTCAAGATCTTCAAGGTATGATGTTGGCATTATAATGGAGATTGCGTTGAATCTATAGATTATTTGGGGTAGTATAGACATTTTAACAATGCTGATTCTTCCCAGCCATGAGCATGATATATTATTCCATCTGTAAACATCCTCTGCAATTTCTTTTCTCAGTTTTTCATAGTTCTCTTCTGTAGAGATCCTTCACATCCTTTGTTAAATTCAAGTCCAAGGTATTTCATTTTCTTTGGTGCTACTATGAAGGGCATTGTATCTCTGATTTGATTCTCAGCTAGCCTGTCATTGCCGTGTATGAAGGCTACTGGTTCGTGAACACTGATTTTATATCCCAAGACATTATCACTTCCAGGAGTCTCGTTACTGAGTCCTTTGGATTTTCTAAGTATAATGTCGTATCATCCGCAAAGAGCTGTAGTTTGACCTCCTCTGTCCTATTTGAATACCCTCATTATCCTTCTCTTGCCTGATTTCATTGGCTAGAACTTGCCTCATTTCCTTGGCTAGCACTTCCAGCACTAGGTTGAATAGTAGTGTGAACAGTAGGCATCCTTGTCTCGTTCTAGTTCTAAGTGGAAATGCTTTCAGTTTTTCTCCATTCAGTATGTTATTGGCTATGAGTTTGTCATAGATGGCTTCTATCAACTTAAGGAATGTCCCATCTATACCTATTTTCATAAGTGTTCTTATCACAAAAGGATGCCAAATTTTGTCGCATGCATGTTCTTTATCTATTCAAAGGACCATATGGTCTTTGTTTTTGCTTCTATTTGAGTGGTGGATTCTGTTTATGGTTTTGTCTATGTTGATCCAGCCTTGCATCCCTGAGATGAAGCCCACCTGGTCATGATGTAGGAATTCTAACTGTTAGGATTTTATTGAGTGTTTTTGCATCATTATGCATAAATAATGTTGATCTTGAATTTTCTTTTTTTGTTGCATCCTTTATTGGTCCTGATAGCAGGGTTATATTTACTTCAAAGGAGTTGGGGAGAGTTCCTTCCTTCTCAATGTTTTGGACGAGGTTTTGCAGTATAAATTCCAGCTCTTCTCTGAAGGTTTGGTGGAATTCTGGTATGAAACTAGTCCATGACTTTTTTTTTGTTGGAAACTTTTATATTACTGTTGCAATTTCTGTGCTTGATACTGGTTTGTTCAAAAGTTCTATTACTTCCTGAGACTGGGGAGGTAGTGTGATCCCAAGAATTGGTCTACTTCCTCCTCACATCAAATTTCTGGGCAAAGTTTTTTGTAGTAGTCAGAAATAATCTCTTATATCTCTGTAGTATCTGCTGTAATTTCCCCTTTTTCATTTCTGATTATACTTATTAGATTTCTGCTTCTCATTAATATGGCCAAAGGTTTATCAATTCATTTATCTTCAAAAAGAACAAACTTTTTGTTTCATTTATTTTCTGAATGGTTCTTTTGTTCTTAATTTTGTTTAGTTCTGATCTAATTTTGGTTATTTCTTTTCTTCTACTAGGTTTGGGATTCAATTTCCCTTCCTTTTCCAGTTCCGTGAGCTGATTCCTTAGCTTGATGATTTGTGCTCTTTTAGACTTCTGGATATGGGCATTTAATGTGAGAAACTTTCCCCTGAGGACTGCTAATTGCAGTACCCATTGGCTTTGATAACTTGTGGCTTCATTGTCATTTTAGTCAAGGAATTTAGTAAATTCCTTTTTTATCTCCTCCTTGACCTAGCTATTCAGCAAAAGATTACTTAGTTTCTGTGACCTGGTGTGGGAATGTATGTTTCTGTTGGAATTGAGATCTTCTTTTATTCAGTTGTGGTCTGTGAAGATACAAGATATAATTTCTATTCTTTTAAATTTGTGGACCAGGCGTAGTGGCTCACACCTGTAATCCCAGCACTCTGGGAGGCCGAGGCGGGCAGATCACCTACGCTCACAGGTTCAAGACCATCCTGAGCAAGGGCAAGATCCCTGTCTCTAAAAATAGTGGGGCATTGTGGTGGGTGCCAGTAGTACCAGCTACTTGGCCGGCTGAGGCAAGATAATTGCTTGAACCCAAGAGTTTGAGGTCACTGTGAGCAATGACACCACAGCACTCTACTGAGGGTAACAAAGTGAGACTGTCTAAAAAAAAAATTGTGGAGATTTGTGAACAGCATGCTCACCTGGAAAAAACCACAGTTGACTCCAAAAAAGGGGGAATGGAGTTGCTGGGTTCCTTCCCGAAGAGAACTCATGTGCAGGCATATGACACACTTCCTGTGAGGGACACAGCTACACTTAGCCTTTGCCTTATAAATGCAAGTAATGTGGCCTAATTGTATGTACCCTCATATTAACTAGAAATTTTAAAAAAGAATTTTTTTATAAAAGGAGGTTACCACTGTTATTAAATTAAGAATGTTTTCTGGCTCAGTGCCTATAGCTCAGTGGCTAGGGTGCCAGGCACGTATACTGGAGATGGCGGGTTCAAATCCAGCCAAACAACAATGAAACTACGACCCCAAAATAGCCAGGCATTGTGGTGGGTACCTGTAGTCCCAACTACTTGGGAGGGTGAGGCAAGAGAATCAGGAGGTAAGCCTGACAGTGTGAGGTTGCTGTGAGCTGGATGTCATGGCACTCTACTGAGGGTGACAAAGTGAGACTGTGTCTCCAAAAAAAAAAAAAAAAGAATTTTTTCTTCCATCACCATCATTTACATGGGAAGAATGCATTTTATAACATACTTTATTACTTATAGCATTAATTGCAGGTACAGTCAGCTATCTGTTGAGAGAAAATTCTGAGTAAGAGTATCTTGGTGCTGTTTTCCAAAACATAGTATTTTGCACCTCTTCTTGAAGACCTGGAAAATGGCTTCTCGTAAGATACTGTTTTAAGTAATACAACTCAAAACACAGTATTTTACAATTGCCTTATGTAAGTACACTGGATACCTGTAATGCATCAGAATCAACCAATGTATTTTTGAAGAAGGTTTCTCTCCTGCTTATCAAGACTGTTGTTATAGGCCTGGGAGATCAAGTACATTTGCATTCTTTGTGCATAAGAACGGATGGCGACCACCTATACACTGCTCTACGAGAGAGTCAGTGTTTGACTATTGGTTAAATTACCGAGCATTTGTGATCAAAAAAAAAAATTAGTTTTCCTTACTTCTAAAGAAATAAGATGATTTTTTTCTTTTCTATTCTTTTTTTTTTTTTTTTTGAGACAAGCCTCAAGCTGTCCCCTCCTGGGTAGAGTGCTGTGACATCACAGCTCACAGCAACTTCCAACTCCTGGGCTCAAGCGAGTCTCCTGCCTGTGCCTCCCAAGTAGCTGGGACCACAGGCGCCTGCCACAACGCCTGGCTATTTTTTGGTTGCAGCCATCATTGTTGTTTGGAGGGCCTGGGCTGGATTTGAACCCACCACCTTAGGTGTATGTGGCTGGCACCTTAGCCATTTGAGCCACAGGCACCGAGCCAACACAAGCCATTTTAAAGCTTGTCTTTGACTAGAAAATGAAACAGAATTTTCCTCCGTAGTAGAAGCAGCAGCTCCACCCAGCCAAGTGTTAGGACCTCCTCCTGTGCGTCCCTCCTGAGAGACAGGGTGGAGTGCAGGCTCACTCACTGACTTGGGCTGGTCATGCCTTTTCTCTTTGGAAGGAACATTGACAAATCTAACACAGGGGAGAATCACATCACAATTTTAGTTTTGCTACATGCTGGAAACACTTCAACACAGCTATTACCTGAACTGTTTCTCTCTTTCTACAAACAAAACTTTCTGCCTAATACAATAACACTTAATTGACTAAATGAGAACAGCTGTGCTATTAGGTTACTTTTTAAAAAATGGAGTCATAATTTTGCAGTGACATTCGGAGGCAGGAAAACCCATGTAAATTAATAACACAATTAAGTGAGGTGAAGGCTATGTTAACCAGTTTGATGTAAGCATTCCAAATTGTATATAAAATCAGCACATTGTACCCCTAACTGCATTAATGTACACACTTACGATTTAATAAAAAAATTGTTAAGAGTAAAAAAAAATTATGCAAAATACTGCTTGTGTATGTAATAGAACACTTTCTAGGCGGTTAGGCTGTAGAATGTAAAGCAAGGGGGCTTCCAGTAGGTTGAAACTCATTGGAGATTACTCTTTTTGTTTGCTTTAGATTCTTAGCTCAGATTCCACCACCACCACCCCATTCTTCTATATCTTAGAGAAGCACAGATAGAGTCAGCAAAAGCCCCAAATCCTTCATGGTGGTGTGAGATTTTACGTAGTGTAACCCCTTTGGATGTTTAATAGTTCTTATTTGCATAGGATTCCTACATAGTGAGCAATTTTCCTTAAAGCTCAGATGCACCTGGGTTAAGTGTTATGTGACTGCCACTGAACAGGTTGCTGTTGTAAAAACGTAGGGATTGCTGTCTACAAAAGCAGGATTTTCACCAAAAACAGGGGGGTATGTTTTACCTTTTATTCCTTCAGTGAGTCGCATCGATCATCCCAGGGAAGAGAATTATAATTGAAAGGAGTGACACTGTTGTTAAGAATTCATTACATTATTTTTTATGTGGTTTTAACTTATACTCGGCTGAACAATTAGAAAAGGCTGCTTCTAGGTACTGTAATCAAACCAAAGAGTAGAAATCCGTGCACAGTAACACTGAAAGGCCCAGAATATAAACAAGTATTAATTAATATTGATTTTATAATACCTGAGCCTTTTTAAAGAAGTATAACGGTGGCTCTCTTGTTTTTCCAGAGTATCACTGCTTTCTAATTTATTTGCTTTTCAAGCTACAATAGTGCAAAACTCAAAAACATTATAAACATTTGGATCAATTTAACAAGTTTGTAAACTAAAACTGCAGCCTTTGACTAAGGCTTAATATAAATTTAGGCTACTTTCGGCATAGGAGACCAATAGATACTGAGAAAAGTGGAAAAAATCTCCTATGGTCCCTGGATAAAAGAACTTGCCAGTGAATTTTACTTCACTTTTAAATACAGAATAAAAATTCTATCAAAGATACTTTCAGAGACCTATCAAGTGAATTTGGCTCTCACTATAGTTCAACTTCAGATTGAACTTTAATGCACTATCATTGGTTTGACCATTGCATGTGACAGGGTCATATAGTAGGTATTCAGTAAATATATCGCAAAGCAAAGTCAGACTATCCTAGTGTGTAGAATGAATCAGTTTGAGTCTGAAACAGTACCCACGAGAACAAGAAGTACTATGTTCTTTTTAATAGGTGAAAAAAGTTAAAATAAGCACAAATATGTTTTCTGATAATTCACATGTGAGTTATCACAACAATGGCATTGTAGTTTGGAATATGGATAGAAATGACTTTCAGTGAATTTACTCAGTAAAGAACAGGCAGATACATATACTGAGGAGTATATTTAGTAGTTGAGTAGTTGTCATTGTTAGAGTGACATTCAGTCTCTTAAGATATCTTGAAATTGTATCACAAATCCTATATCACTAGGCAGCACACAAGACAGTTTCTCCTGTGTGAGAAGGGGAAAGAAACTCAAAGCTTTAAATACTCCTCGTGTTTTCAGCCTGGGGAGTGCGAGAGCTTCTGAAAGTGTACTGGTAGATGTTTCCTTGAATGTCACTTTCATGCCTCAAGCATCAGTCCCATTAGATGCTCACCGAGGAAGAAGTACTGAGTTTTATACAACAGTCAAGGTTTTAGGAGAGGCCTTGTTCAAATCAAATCTGTGTTTTTCCAAGTCAAGTGTCATTTACTAGAAGAATAAGCACATAATCCTCTAAAAAGAAGAAAAGGAGGACTGATAATACATGGCAAAGGTTTTCTTTTGTATTTAATGCAGTGAATATGTCGTCAACATTACCACTGAACTAAACATCTGAAATTTGATACAATAAACAAATAAAAACTAGTCATCTGTTCATGGTTACTAGCCACTAGATGCATCTGTGGTTGTAGAATATCAGCCTTATAGACGTCAACACAGAACATAAATGTCACATAAGGTATAATAGGAAGTTATTTCCAACAAATTATATGATCAAACTTTCTGTAGTAACATCAACTTCATGGAGTACTATGTTTCAGCAACAAACAGTGATGGTGGATGTGAGCATGTCATCTAGACAGGATGTGCTAAGTAGAGCATACTGAGGTCAAAGCCTTTCTGTAGAAAGGGAATTTAATTGACATTCTTTCAAGCATAGTGTATAAACAGATCAAAATAGTTCTATTATAAGAAATAGTATTTAACAACATATCTCCAAAATAAAAATACTTTAAAAATCAGCTTCAATGAGATTGAATTTTTAAAGAATCTTCCTTTAGAATGAAATATATATTTCTTGCTTTGAGCTTTTCTACATTTTTCCTGCATAACTCTCACCCCTGTCTATTGTTAATAAAGTAGTGCAAAACATTGTCTACAGCAATTTCCACTGAGCTAATCCCCTACCGAGTTAGGGAAGTAAGACGTTCTCACCTACCAATTTGTTTTTCTCCAGAGGTATACTTCCCTCAATAGACCAGGGAGTTAGATATAAAAACTACCTTAAGAGTCTTGGGAATACAAGTCAGAAATGTCACTTCTAAGGTATACAGTGACATTTTTAAAGGCAATCCCCCCAACTCCCAACAAGCAGTTTATTTTATAAAACAAGTTTTTCATGCATTCATATTATCAATGATTTTTTTTCATAAATGAATGTAATGAAACTGGCATACCACTGAGTACACTGCATTCTCCTCTACATTAAAATTCACACAGTAACAAAATCTAGTATGCATTAAAGCATTTCAGTAACCTAATGAGAAAGCAGATTTTTTTTCTGTGAGAACACTTGAGTATTAAAATATTTTTAGATGCACAAAGGTATACTCTGACACCAAAAGCAGTTATGGCTATAGTTTGCTAGTATTTGGACAACTGAACTGAGTTGCTAATTTGCTAACTCGGTACAAATTAAAGTAGCAGTAGATATAAAAATTCAGATAGGCAATCATTTATAAACCTGGCAGTATTGGTGTTATCTAGTCCTATAGAGATTTTAAGGTTTTAGATGGAATGATAGACAGTGTGCAGGTTTTCTTTATAGGGTTTCAGAGTGTTGAAGGTACTGCTGAGGGGCATGAATGTACCTTTGCTCACTAGCTTAAAATCATCCGAGTCACACCTAGTCATGTGCACAGGCTTGAATGTCAGCATCTAAGTCAGAATCCATGTTAAATTGAAATGCATTCATTCCATTATTCAGGCTTTGGGATTTCCCTCCCTTTTGAAATGTATAAAACATAGAAAACTGTAATGGATTACTTTTCAGATAAAAAATAGGCACATTTAACAAAAACTAAAATCAAATTGACATTTACTATTTATGTAGATTTAATCAGCGCACAGTTGAATATTTAATACACTGGTTCTTCCACTTGTAATTAGAGCAATGTGTACCTCCCCTGTTACTGTTCTTAGCGTTTGTTCCTTCAGTGTGTTGTGTTATCATCCACAGCTAACAGGCTTTCACACAGCAGTCGCTAAACCTTTTTCAAGTTGAGTCTGTACAATAGAAGTATATTTTCAAAGACATATCCCTTTGTACACTATTTACAAATTCTCTCAATCATGATAAAAAGGCAAAATAAATAAAAAGCAGAAAGAAAGGAAACACTGCTGAGGCTAAAGGCTTTTTCTTTCATCTCCCCATGCAGATGCTGGTCTCCTCAGTGCTGGGAGCAGGCTAGCCAAGATTGTTTTTCTTCCTTTTATATGGGCTATGAGAGGGATCTGGTTTCAGCTCTTGGTATTGCACCTGTTTAAACAGAGTTCAGAGAAAGATTGGTCAGGTGGCCACTTTCTGGCAAAGAAGGGGAAAGAAAGGAATGAGAGACTGCGTGGGGAAGAGTGTCCACTCCAGAAGCTGTGTGTGTGGGATCTGCAGCTGGGACCCAGAGACAGTGGGATGGCAGAGCAGGTGTCAGCAGGGAAACCCTGCCAGAAACGGCATGGGACCCGGCTGCAGTCTTCACTGTCCATCACACAGCATACTAAGAGCAAAACCACCTCCATCTACTTTGAAGGCCTAGATAATAGTTCTCTGCAACTTACTGTTTGATAATTTCCTCTAGCCCACTCTCATGTCAAATCAAAGGAAGAATTCAGATGAAACAAAGGAAAAAGATACTGCTGCAACCAGATTTTTCTGCAACTCTAGAAAGGATTTTGATAAAAAATCTTTTGGGGGGGTAGCACCCATGGCTCAGTGAGTAGGGCACTGGCCAAGGGTGGCAGGTTCAAACCCAGCCTTGGCCAAACTGCAACAACAACAAAAAAAAATAGCTGGCTGTTGTGGCAGGCACCTGTAGTCCCAGCTACTCGGGAGACTGAGGCAAGAGAATCGCCTAAGCCCAAGCGCTGGTGGTGGCTCACACATGTAATCTTAGCACTTTGAGAAGTTGAATCAGGAGGATCCTTTGAGCTCTGGTGTCTTAAGACTAGCCTGAGCAACATGACAAGACTCTGTTTCTACAACAGTTTTTTAAATGATCTGAACATGGTGGTGGTCACCTGTAGTCCCAGCTACTCAGGAGGCTGAGGCAGAAGGATCACTTAAGCCCAGGAGTTTGAGGTTGCTATGAGCCATGACACCATGGCACTTTACCCAGGGCAACAGAGTGAGGCTCTGTCTCAAAAAAAAAAAAAGGCAAACAAACCTTTCTTATTATACTTGAAAAAAGTTGATGGTTAAGGGGCATTCACCTCAAGGGATTTTTGAGATGTGCTCCAGATTTTAAGAAACAGCCCTCTCTCCACAAATGATCTCCAAAACATGCATCTTTGAAACTTTACTTGTGCAAATTCTGGAAATAAGTGTTTCTCTCTTAAATGTCTACTGGTGGAATTTGGTTTCATTATTTAATATTCCTGTTTCCCTTCCTCGGGTCATGGTGACGTCCTTTCATCATCTCAAGCCACACTTGGAGGAAGACGCCCTGCCAGGCTCTTCATGCAGCCCGCTTCTGCTCTCCCATTCTGAGTTCTTGGATAGCACCTCAACTCAGCTAAATTTTGGATTGGTAAAATCTGTCATGGGCTTTATTACTAACTTTACCCAGTTCTTCTAAGACTTTGGAAATTAAAAGGTCAAAACCCAGTGTGACACTATGTTAAAATAACAGCAAGAATAATGATGAAACCTACATACCACTTGTACGTCTGAAGGGACTCTGGAAAGGAAGTCAAGTAGTTCATTGTTGTCAATTGCATACGGACTCCGAAGCTTTTTTGTAAATTTATTGATGCCTGAAAAAGTGATAGATCAAACAGTAAATTATCCTATGTATGGAGTTATATACAAAGCACATTTCTTGTGGAAATGTTGCCGTGACTCGAAGATCAAGCTTGTACACTGCCTGTCAGCCTTGACTAAATGAGCTAATTAATACTCCAGTTTTCTCTCTTCCTGCCCCTCTTGCCCTCCTTTTTTTTTCCTTCCTCCCTCTTTCCCAGTTCACCTGCTGTTTGCTTTTCCCTTTGCTCTTCAGTAGCTCCTTCCAAGCAGGAAAATCTTTTCTATTTGGGAAATAAAAAGCAGTATCTAGCAATAATGAGCAAAAACTTGTTTTTTCCCACCTTAGTGTTACGGTACTGAAAAGCCTTGCTTTAGCGTTTCATCAATAATGAAATTTGGCTTCCTGTGTTTTAGATTGTGTCTGTTAAGGCAAAGGTCAATTTACTGGTTTCCCCCTTTTCAACTAATATGCGTTGGTTGGGAGAGGGGTGTTGCTGTGATGTGCGCTAAGTCTTTAGAGGATACATGACCTTAATTATTTTCAAACCTGAAATGAAAGCTACGAGCTTTGAGGAAAAATAAACAGCTTTACATAAAATGAACGCACTGGTAAAAACTGAGCCGTAAACTAGAGCATCTTGGCTCTTCTGAGAATTCACACAGAATAAACTGGAACCTTGATTTTGGTCTCTGTCTCCCCATATAAAACCCATGCCTTAAATTTCTGACAAATATTTCACCAATCACCTACCACTGAAGTAATAGTGTTCTTATTTTATCTGATGAAACAAGAGGCCCAAACACATCCTCTAAAATTACTTTTAAGACAGCCAGTGAGGCCATTGCAGGTTGTGTAGCCAGATGCCTGCCCTGGGCTCCAGAGAACTCAGGACACAAAACAGGCCCCCACCACCTGTCAGAACAGACACAGCTCTGTAAGCCCAAGGCAGGGCTGACCCTAAATAGGTGAGTGTTATAAGGTGCCACATGTGACACCTGATTCCCTCAATAGAACATCAGCTTTAAGAATCAGGAAGGAATGAAAGATGAGGACTTCAGCATGGAACAAGAAGCAAGACCGTAGTGGACATTGCCTTTTTCTTGTGTAGTGAAAGTGCTATCTTCACTGAATTTCTTAGAATTGTAGCAATTAGGAAAGGAAGAAATAGTTACCATTTTCCCCGCCTCCCACAACGGTGTAAAGGCAGTGATAGTGGTGGTGCAGGGTGAGAGGGCATGCCCAAGTCACGACACAGAGGGCCAAAATGAATAGGCAATCAGAAGACTTAAAACTGGAGGGTATGGAGACGGCAGACCTGGACTCACTTCACTCCAGTGTATTTCTTTAAAAGTCTTACAACTCTCCTTGATCTTTTCACTTTTCAACATCAGCACATGTTTTCTGAAGTTAAGACCCTTTTTGGTTCTTGGCATTTGTATAGGGTCAGCAATCTTAGGTACATGGGTATGCAGGTGAGGGGCAAATAAAGAACTCTGCTTCTCTCCAGTCTTGTTTAAGTGTATCATTGATGTCATGGTTCAATACATTAGGAGATCTGAAGACTGAAAATTGAGTTTTCCAAACCAAGAATTTGTTTAGGCCTCAAAAAATGAAGAATGCTGTAATTGACTGTCTTGTACATGCATCCTAGGTACACAGGAATTGCAACATAATTGCGCTAAAAATTAGGCCCCCCAAAAGCATTTTTAAATTAGGTTTTTTGTAGAAGCATTCTTGTTTAATACACAAAAGGTAGATTTTTTGCTTCTAACTAAGGAGCTTGTAAATGTCAAGGACCCTCTTCTGACTCCTAAAGGTGACCTCTTAACAGGCGGCTGTGTCTGTTTTCATACACTTCACAAAATAAAGCACCACAGCAAAAAAAGCATATCGTCCGAAATGCACCATATGGATCGAAATGCCTGTGTCTGTATATAAGTGGTGAAAATAAATCAGAGCTGTGTCTAGACAAATACACTTTGATATATGAAGAATCTGCACAACTCCATGTTTATAGTATGATGAAGCCTATGGTGCCAGATAAGAAAAATACATTTTGCAGGTAGACCTAAATCTCTGTTCTGGTGTGATTTTTAACCGACCTGTCTCTTTCCATCATGGACTACCTTCATGACCGTAAACATAGGGAAATGCCAACAACATAACTCTTCCCTTAAACATAGTTTGTTCGTAGCAGCTGAGACTGTTTAGGGTGGCAGGGGGAGGCTTTACTTACCCCAGACAAGGACAATGTATCTCAGCGGAATGAAGTACAGGATCACTGTGAACACACAGAGAGCTACAATGGCCAGCCAGCTCAGGAAAGGGACAGTCCAGTTGAAAGTACTGAATGAAAAATTAAGACATCAGCAATCTGAATACTTCATACCTTTTCCAAATAAAGATTACAATAACTCTGTCTCTAAATAAATAAATAAATGTGATTCTGACTAACTTGGGACTTAGTTGAGTCTGCATTTCTTTCTGGAATGAAATCCTATTATAATAGGCTATCAGGGGACATAGGCTAATCATAATTTGCTCAATTCCATGAACATGGGGCCCATGTGAGGGGTCTTGGTACCAACCTGACCAGAGGGTCCCAGGTGAGTCTAAAGCTGTTGCATTACTTGGGCAACTCCCCACATGGAAAAAGATCTCGGCTTTTCTACTAGAGTGAATACCTAGCCTTGTTTTCTCCAAATTTTCATAGAGGGGAACACTCCTGGGTTCCCTCTTTCAACTCTTAGTTGCCCCTACTTGAGAATAAAACATTCCCAGCAATTGTTAGTGGACATAAATCTTACGTGGTTGTGTAAGTCTTCTGAGTTTAGAATTCCTTAGAGGAATATTCACTTCCTACCTCAGTTATGTTTTGAATGGAACTAGAAATGAGGAAAGAGGAACAGAACAGTCAGCCTCATAAAGATGTACCTGCCATCACGCCCCTTCTTCCCAGAAATACAGAGGCAATTAGGAAATAAAGTCAGGATCGCTTACTATTCTCTGGCAAAGATAATATAGAGGGCCAGATCAAAAAAGGCTGTAAGACAGCATGATAATAAAGAAAGAAACAGGACCACTGACTAGAAGTAGTTACAAAACAAGGTAGTACTGAAGGGATGGGAAGGAATTTGGTGGGATGTGAAGACAAAGCCAAAAAGACAACATAGAAAAATTTTGTCAAGATGATGTAAAAAAAACCAGAGAAATGGAACATGGAAAGGCTGTAATCATTTAAAGGCTTTTTGTGTAGAAGCTGTGGTGATTCTAGTAATTATTAATAGAGTGACAAATTATGAAGAAAATAGAAACGCTGCATGGCACCTCCAGGGTTGGGCATATAAAGATGTCACCATTGCATTCTTTGAAATCTGTCCTCAATGTTCAACCACTAAAGAGGAACTAACAGGTTACGTTGACTGACTCTTTAGCACAATTTAATGAAAAGAGCCAAGATGTCAGCAAATGTGTTTTCAGAGCTTCAGTTCTGTTACGTGGTATTAGATGGCACCAGCCTCTCTAACACGTGGTTTCCCCTTTTGTAACATGAGATAGCTTTTATTGTTTCAGGGAAGATGGTAACATGTTTACATGAATTGAGATGATATTATTAGAGTTTATCAATTCCAGAAGCATAAAGTATAGCATTTTTGTGTAAGATAGTGATAAAGGCACCAAAGACAATTTAGAAAAATATAAATTATACATGTAGTTAAATGTCAGTGTTGTTTTTTCTAGTTTCCTGGTAATGTATTGTTGTCTTTGGGGCAAGGTTTGTGCACTGTGATTCAATTAAGGATGACTGCTAAAAGATTCTCTTCCTATGTAGAGTCTTCACATAATATATAGGAGTTGTTTCTTAGCACTGTGGCAGTAACTTGCTTTTTCTGTCTCTCTAGGTCAACTGTTTCCTAAAATTATTTTTTCTGGTCAAAAATGAACCAGTGTTGGATCAGTCACATTGACCTGTTCTCAGTAGCTCTTGGGGTCTGGCTTTTCTGTCATTGTCTTTTCCTTCCTAGTCAAGAGTAAGTGCCTGTGAGTGTCACCAAGTAAAGAATTATGCCCTTCCTTCTTGATGGACACCTGTGCCTCCCTTGTTGCTTGTGGAGAGAACAGAAGGCTGAAGGTCTGCTTGCCTCCCCTTGGCTCCACTCAGAGCCATCCATCACTCCGCTGCATGTGCGAGGCCCTGGCTCCTCACTCACAAGACCCTCCTCTGGGCAGCCCTCTGGAGGACTCCCTGTGTCCTGCTCCTTCCTATTGGAAGGGCAGATGGCAGAGAATCCTCACCAGTGTAGCCAGAGTTGGAAAAATAAAAAGACTGTCCTTTTCTATATCCACACTTGCATCATGGAAACTAAATCTAGAAAATAATACCCCCCACACAAAAAAAAGATGCAATTCAAGGAAGTTCTGTAATGATTATTTAGTAGCAAGAAATAATTATAAAGCCTTTTCATTTGGTGCTGAAAAATTGCTTCTCAATCTGCTTTCTGGACAGATGCTCTTAATCCCATGTGACCTCAGAGGAATTTCTCTTTTTTAGCATCCAAAAGATTGTTGTGCAGAAGAGATGACTCCTCCAAGACTCACTGGACCCTATGCCATATTCATATACTTCCACATAGAAAGTTCTGTGAAACCCAGGTTTCCCCTAAGCCTGGCCCACCACCAAGATCTGGTCCCATCCCTCATCTAGCCATCATGTTTCCCGGCCCAGCACCTGTTCTGAGGCCTCCTACCGCTCAGAATTACAAAGGAGTGTCCTCCTCTCAGACATTCACTAGCCTGACCCAGGGTCTTCTGGTGTAAAGGGATGTTTCCATCAGGTTATCAGCACACCATGACCCCACATAAAGGAGATAAAGGACACAGTCAATAGAGAAAGGCCCCCAATTCAGGGCTTCACACTGCACTTCAGAGGATAGGGTGTGGAGGACTAGAGGACATTGTTAGACATGGAAATACAGGGAGGAAGGAGGAGAGAGAATAGATGTGGAAATCAGTCTTCAGAAGTCTAAGACTAAATGCTGCTTAGGGCACATGTGGGAGTGAAAGGGAGGCTGTTCTGGCTAATGTAATATAAGAAAGTGGGAACTCAGCACCTAGGCATATGTGGAAATGTATTAAACAAAAAATTATACAAAATAAAATGCATTATCCCTTGCAACATGAAAGGCACCGGATGAATGACTCATACTTTTCGTTTAAATAATTTACTCCTTTCAAATTCTGTGTATGCCTAAGGATCCAAATCTGCAGAACACTTTTGGTTATGAATAATAAACAATGAATAGATATGTGAAACTAGGAAAATAAAAGCTGAGCTGAATAGGCAGCTCCCCTTCTTGCCTAGACCATTAGCAATCATTATGTAGGCCAATTTCCACATCATTTAGTGGTATAGGGCCTCAGCATACCTTTAAACTGATATTTGTAAGTTTTTATAAAGTAAACTGGTTTTTAAAATTATATTAATAAATATTTTAAAAATAAAATCACAATATAAGAATAAGAATAAGTGTCTTAAGTTTGCAATAGATCACAATGAAGCTATATTTCCTTATTTTAAAAAATTAAGGATTTTATTTGTTTAATTAGAAACCTTTTCTAAATAACAAAGCATTTAGCACTTATTTAATTGACAATTATGTTCTCAGCTATTTAGTACACAAATTTAAAAGAATTTAAGAATATTTTTGCCAGGTACCATATGTAATATAATTTCTTTTAAATTTAGAGTAATTTGATGAAAATATATTTAGACCAATAATAAAATGCAGGTGTGTCTTGATTACCTGAAGTCTTCATTGAGCTTGATTTATTTTTTTTTCTATCACAATTTCATATTCCATTTAAGAACAAAGTCTTTCACAGTGAAAAATGTGCTAAAATTTAGGACGGTGTTATTTCTTCAAAGCTACAAGTCTGACTTCTTTCCAACCAATATGTTCTAAATTTCAGGAAGGAAATTGACAGAACTTTCATAAAGCCAAAGACTGGCAGAAACAAAGTAAATAATGATGGAACTGAGCAATAGATCACCCAGAAGGAGTGTCCCCTGCCAAAAAGAACGTGGCATTTCACCCTCCGAGAAACAAACGGATGCCTGTCCCCCCCCGAAGGCAGGGCTCACGCATCAGCACCACTCACTTCTTTATCCTTTCGCCAAAGGAAGCCACTTCATCTAGGATGTTCTGGACACTGACACATACCTCCTGGATGGCATAGATTTTATTTATAAATCCCTTTTTTTCACTGTCCTAAAATACAATAAAAGAAGAAATTCTGTATGAGTAAAGGTTTTCTTCAGTGCTTGAATTCTTTGGGTTTTCCCTTTTTTACATTTCTAAACTTTATTAAATAAATTTCATCTTTGTGTGTCTATAAATGGGTAATTGGAACCCATGAAAATGTCTGAGTATTAAGGGTCACAAGGAAGACAGGGACGCAGTATCATGGCTCTGTGTTCAGTCTAGTTACAGGGGCTGCAGAGCAGGAGATTCAGGTCCTGCTGCTCTGGTCCTGATGGACAGAGTTGGGGGTGGTAAGAGAAGGCAGATCTCAAAATTATCAAACCCGGATTCTGAGCTGACTCCTGGACTCACTATGACTATTAGTGGACCTGGTTTCTTGACCCCACCACCCATAGACATCAGTTTGATTACGGCTCCAGATACGTTAGCAGCAGAGAATCTGGATGAAAATGAGAAAGTCTGTGAACAATGAAAACTGTAAAAAAAAAAAAAAAGGTAGTAAGGTCAACTGAAATCTACTCCGGATACTTCCTACATCAGAGCCACACTAAGCTTTGCCACCACCTAAAAGTAATAGTTCCATATTGTATACAGTAGCATATGCTATATTAGGTTCTATGTTCCCTCTTTGTACTTAGTTCTTCATTTTAAGATTTCTGTTGAATTTTTAAGCAACGCTAGTGAGCTCCATGTAATGGGTGGGGTGGGGATTGAGCTCACAGCACCCAGAGACTGGGATAAGTCTAAAGGAAATGTGCATATTTTGTAATTTTATATCTAGAGGAAGACAAAGTGGTGGCCTTTCACATGAAAATTCTGCATAGTAGCCTGGCATCACAGGCACTTGCCTAGGCTGCTCGGTGGAGACCATCCAACCCCAATTCCAGGACTCATTCCTCCATGCCAGCTTGAATATCTATAGAAATGTAGATCCAATTTCATTACTTTAACTTCTTTTGAACACTTACACACTATGCCAGAACACTTGAGACCTCACGTGGCAGTCAGTGCTTGCTGAAAGCAGCCAGGAAGCTGGAATAATAATGTCATGCTGCACATTTACATACTGACTTTCATTTCAGAGTCTGAGCACTTTAGACCGTGAGTGCTTGGCCAGGACTGGCAGCTCCACCTCAGAGAGCCAGGGCAAGTGCGTAGTGGGTCTGCGTGTGTCAGGGAGTACTGGGAGGACGGGCATGGAGGCCAGTTTCAGAACTTGATCTTTAGTATAGGCACCACTTACTTAGAGCCCTCATTGTAAATTTAATTCTCATGGAAGAAGTTGTGTATATTATTAATCTTCTTTATGCCAAATGGATTGCCAATGAGGTAGATGAGATGCATAAACCTCAGTCACAGTGCAGGGAACAATCAACTGCCCTTGGGGGTTCCCTGCCATCTTTAAAAGTCACCCTTCACTTGTTATGATAGACACAGGTGTACCAATTTCTTCTTCTCTTAAAACAAAATGTGTTAATTTCATGTATGCAACTGTACACTTTAGATAAAATGAATTACCAGTGGCTTCTTACAGTTCTTTTACAAGCTACAAAGATGGTCTGCCCTAATAATCTGCACGGCCTCAGGACGTGTCCTCTCATCTCTCAAGCACCAGCTAAGCTCATTTGTGACTACAAAGCAACATGTTCTTATAAATATTTTTCTGCATATGGAATAAGTCAGGCTGGAGTCAAATTAAGCAGGCTGTACAATGAAAGTCCATTGAAAATAATGTCTTTCCAGTTCACAGTTGAATGAAAAATATCTCAAAAATAGGTGAAATGTATTTCACAATGACAATACACAAAATTCTTTGCTATAACCTTAAGAAATGTACAAAATATATATGAAACAATGGTGCCCTCCCCCACTCCCTTGACCGTATAGGATTGGACACTAGATTGGATTGGATTTTGCCTTTTCAAGCAAATCCTAATTTTTGGAGTGGAGGAAATGGGAAGAATTTGATAGAGTTTCTGAAATTTGTTTGGAAGAATAGAAAACTACAGCCAAGAAATGTCTACAAAAGAATCAATTGGAAAGTATGTAGTATACTCAATATTTAGTAATTGAAATCAGATACAGACTTATAAGAGAGATTGGTATATAAGGTACTGTATATAAAGGAAACAAAGAAGGAAATGCTATGTCACCGGGCAACTGTGCTAACTACTTAGGGACAGTTTAGTCCTACCTTAAATAGATTCCTAATACAAGATGGCCCAAATTACCCCAATATTCACCTCAAATAGATAGCCCTAAGAATTAAATACATTCTTAATTAATTTTAAGAAGCTAAATGCTAAAAATGAATTACAAAAAGACAATACAGGTGAGTTATTTACTGACCTTGGAATAGGAAAGAACTTTTTAAACATCCAAGCAGTAAAATCACAAAGAAAAATAACTGAGAGTAGTGGTTACACTAAATTAAAACTTGAAAGTCATAAGTTTAAAAAGCTAAGTTGAAAAAATTGCTAACAAATATGACATAATGGGATGGCAGTTCTAATATAGTCAATAAACATCCAAAACCTTTTTATTGCTGTTCTGTTTATAATAAGAAAAATTATTAACGTGTTGGATGGATTAACTATAGTGCATACAACTGATGGACTTCTGAAATTAGAAAAAAAATTCAGAGAAAATATTTAATGACCACAAAAATGCTTATAATCTTCTTTTAAAGAAAGTTGGAAGTAAATAATCCTAACTCATTCACATTTTAAATGGCTATGTTGGGAAAAAAGATGAAGGGAATGTGCCAAAATATTCCAGTAATGGAAGTTTATCTTCTTCCTACCTTCCTGTAATACTCAAATTCTTTTCAATTAATGTTTTACTTTTGTAATCAAAATATTTCCCTAATATTTTTCTAGTATTAAGGGAAGATGTGTAGAAGATATAAATGAATTAGTGCTTAGTGAGCATGGTTTTATGGTGGTTTATATTTTCTTAACTAATTTATAAGCTATCTCATTTTTGGAAAGAATTGGAATATACTTGCATCACTCATTAAGCACCACAAAGAGCTTGCCACATAATTCAATCATCACAAGCGGGCTACAGTGTTGTTATTTTTCTCTACCCTGCAAAAGAGGAAGCAGGCTCAGGGAAAAGTTACTGAGCTTGGATTGGGACTATACCAAATATATCCAGGGTCTGTACTTTCCACAAAATACTGTGTGATCTCCCTCTTCTATCCAAGAAGTTTTTAGCTTCTACACAGAATCTCTGAGAGATAATCAAGAGGGGCAGGCACCCAATTTTATTGTAGACACCATGATCTAGCCTTGGGGCTCATCGTGCAGCTGTAATCTTCAGCAAGAAAATGAAATTCAGAAAGATGATTCAGAGGTGGAAAATGAAAGATGTGTTAGCAAGCATGAGATGTAATGTCAATGATGTCGTGTGCAAATGTTAAATGTGGGACCTACATTAATAGGACGTGTTATCTGCAAAGGCAATTTTTAGCAGATACTTTAAAATCCAAGTGTTAATGTATGACTATTGGCTAAGATTTTTTTAAAATATGCTCACTCTTGATTTCTTTTTGTTTCTCCTGCACTCCCAGCCTGGGCAACCAAAAGACAAAATAAGATGGTCGGTCTGTAATTGGCAAAGTTTTGAAAAGCAAATGCTTTGGGATAAAAGTTTTATTTTAAAATCTCTGTTATCAAATTCTATATTCCTCCACTGTGGTCTCCAACCAATGAAGTAATTATTCTTTATATATAGTATATGACCCAAAACTGCAATGGGTAATGGAATTTCACTGTGTTGCATTCCAATATTTCACTTTTTTTTAGTAATGTTCAATACTTTATTAGTAGAGAATAAATTGGTACATTTCTTTTATTGTCATTTTTGTTTTCCTTTATAAAGCAGCCTGGCTGAAAGAAATATCATAGAGTAGTTAATCATCCAGAGGCTTCCTGGTGACACTGTTTTGTTTTTTTTTTTAAAAAAAAACATGCATTATTAGAGTTTCTTTTGAACATGTAAAAAGAAAAAATACCCATAAAAGCAGCTATAACTATAAATCTGAGAATGTAAGATTTATATCGCATGACTATTTCTAATGATTCTATACAATTTTTAAAGGCTCTCTTACTAGATCTTAAATAGTCCACAAAACATCACTAACTGTAAAACTTGAATGACAGTGATTCTTGAACATGTGCCTTATTTTACGATCACCTGTCATAGTAGAAAGTTAAGTAGATTCTTCCAAAGAAATAGCTACTTTCTAGCTTTGAGATGGGAAAATCTAAAGACCTGAAAATAACCAACAGGTGTGCCTTACATACTTGGAGAATCCTGCACATTAACTCTCATAACTAAATGACATTGGTTCTGTTTTGAATGGGGACAGGAGGCCACCACGCAGGTGTCAGGCAGTGTGTCCTCTGTGCCCAGCTCCTCCTCTGGGCTGCGTCCTGACACTCCTGCACTGAGGGGCCATTGTGGTCACTTTCAACCCTGCTAAGGTCACAGAGACTCAATCTGGTGAATATCTGGCTGTGTTAATCAGTTAGCAAGTATGTAGAATTTGCTGGCTACAAAGATTACTATAAAATGGATGTGGCTTCACTCTCTAGGGTGAGAGAGGATCTTGAGAGTGAAGGGGGTGTTCTTAATCTTGTGCCAGGATGACGAGAACAGGCCTGTGCCCGCAAACGCCTGTGGGCACGTGGCCACTTCCCTACTTTGTGGAGGAAATATTCAGATTTGAGATACCTTCCACCTTGAAGAGTTAATCGCAATCAGATTTTTGCTTCTTTTAGAAAGTCTTGCTTATGGAACCTCGGGCACGAGGTGAGTGACAGGTTGTTATTCGCTATGAGACGTGATTTCAGTTCACCACCGACTGCAGCTGTCTGTGGACAAGAGCAGACGCTCGGGGCACGGCTGCGTTTCTCGGCTATTTCCAGGGCTGGCGGCGGCTGCGCTGCCCTGCGGCGCTCCCTGGTCCAGCCCCAAACGCCCTGCCAAGCGGACTTCCTCTCAGCTCGGTGCCTCTCCGGCTGGGAGCGTGTCCCGGAGGGCAGCGCGGTGCGGATACAGCCAGGTGCGGGCAGGCCCTTCCTCAGTGCTCATGTCCGCCTTTCCCAGGTGAAAAAATAATCCAGCCCAAACTCTACAATACGGAAATTCTCAGAGAGAGAGAGCAGCCGGCGACTCACAGAGTCCCGTGGCTACTGAGTCTCACCAGAGTGTCTTCCTCCTTTCCTGTTTCATCCACCCTATCCTGTTTTCCTGATATTAGCCTTGAAAAATAGGAGCCTGCTATTGAGACAGGGATGGATTCTGAGAGAGCTATTTAAGATTAAGGCAGTAATATTGTTCTCTTAAACAAAAATAGTTCTCAAAAACATCTATACTCCAGAATTATAAGAAAGACTGCAATAAAAAACATACATAAAGGTCCCAGTACAGGCCTTGGTACATAAACTGGCCATTACTAGATAAAAAAATGAATGCAATTTTTAATAAAAATAATTGAAATTTATATCTATGTATTAAGGACAAATTTTTGAAATTTTAGGGGGAATTTTCAACTATATGAAACCTTTTGTGTATGTTTAGTTTTGCCCCAGTTAACTTGTTAATTGTCAGATTCCATTTTTTTTAAAATGATAGATTCTTTGTCATGTTCCACCGAGATCTTTTCTCTCTCCTTGGCTGATGTGGCACAGGTTTGGTTTGCGTTTGCTTTGGACTCTCCCTGGGCCTCTCCTGCGATTTGTGATAGCAGTTAGTTGCGCTTTGCCCCATTGGCTTAATGTTACACATTTACGTGTGACTTTAAAGGTGATTGACACATCCCCTTGGCTAAACAGCCTAAACAGTGGGTATTTGTAAATGGCAGTTGGCACTCCAAGAATTGTGACGAAAGCCAGGGAGGAAAGAAAAAGAAAAGGGGGAAAGAGAAGTACAGGAGAAGGGGGAGAGAGAAGCTTAGAGGAGAGAAAGCCCAGTGGACGGAAGGGACCCTGAGAGGTTGTGGTGACTGTGCAGAAGGGGAGGGGAACGGCTCAGGTCAGAAACTCCAACAGCATCAAGCCAAAGCAGAAGCAAAACTTACTCTGTTAACTTCTAATTCAACAAAAATTATTAGTATTTGTAAAAGGCTGTACACAATTTTTTTCCCATAAAATGTAAATCTTACAGAGAGTACCCAGGGATCCTGATGGGCCTGTTGTCAGGAGAAAGTGTTCCCTGAGGCCAGATTTCTTGCTGCCGAGAATCTAGTGCTAAGTACCCAAGAAAACCCCTGACCCTCTGCAAACAGTCCACCCACTACATGGTGAGTCCCACATCCACTGATTCAACCAATGGGCACTTGCATCGGGAACTCCAGCATCCTGGATTGTGCTACATATCAATATCAGAACCTCTGACCTGCACCTGGCCAGCAAGCAGGAGAGAAGAAGGCCTTAAACATGATCCATCTCACTCTCCTATCCCAGGAGAAGTTCTGCTTTTAGATGGACTCCAAAGAAGAGGGCCGAGGAGGCCTAACTGCTGGCTAACATTCATGGAAGCCACAGCAGAAGGGAGGCTGGGCTCCCAGTAACCAGGAATGGTGCCTTCACCCAGGACAGTACAAGGATGGAGGTAAGAACTGGTGGGCCCCACAGGGCTTCTGTAAAGTTAAAATGAACAGGTTGAGGGAAAATGCAAAAGCACACTCAGTTTACAGGTCAAGTGACTATCCTTAAGCCCCTTTAAGGGAGCAAAAATGATTAAATAAGGTATGTCCTCAAGTCTCTTCTGGTTAGATCTTATTTTACAGATAAGACAACAAGGGCTGTGGAATTGCATTTGCCCCTCAGAGGCAGTTGGAGGCTCATTTCACAGCCCTGCTGGAGGGCAGAATTCCAGGCAATAGTTACAGGCTGAGTGGAAATACCTAACAGGAACACCAGGCTTCCTTCTGAACCCAAATAACAAACGCTGGGCTAGGTTTTCTTTATCCCAACTTCCAATAAAAAAGTTGTGTGTGTATGTGTTTGTTTTTAAAATTTTTTTCAAATTATTTATTATTTTCAAGTGTGTGTTTAAAAACAGTTGGAGTTCAAATGCAGAGCTAAGAAGGCAAACTAGAGTTTGATGTTTGGAAAACACGGTACTTTTTTTTTTTAAATTACTACCAGGGTACAAATTTTTAGGTTACATTGTTCTCACTTCCAAAGTAAAGTTCAGGGGGCATGCTGTCATTGTGTGCATTAACCGAGATTTGCCAACTGCCCCCCTCTCCTCTGTCCAAGAGAATGCTGTGTAATTCTAGATCTAGACCTTATTTAGAAGATGACTACATTCCTGAACAACTGGCTCTGTTGCTAAGTGTGGGTCAAACGCTACATCCATCATCTCCTTAGCCATGTGATTTTAAGCAATTTATTTAACTTTTTCATCTGTAAAATGGGGATAAGAATGGGGACTATAAAATTAAGTTAGTTTTTAAAAAGTTTTAGTTTAATCCATTTGAATTATTTATTACAAATGTCAAATTTGTAATAAATGGGCAAGTGTTCAGTAACTACTAGTTATTAATATTTAAAAATGTAGGAGATTGTAGAAGGAAATACTTTAAAACTTTTAACGGTTAAATTTTCTCCCTTCGTATTTATATAGCAGGAATATTATTCTGTGGGTATATAGCTTCTCAGTGCTATGTGTCATGTGATCCTTCCACCAGTCACACAGAGTGACATTATTCTCCTTACCTACTTGGAATGAGAAACTGAAGATCAGTTGCCTGAAGTTCCACCTCAAACTTCCACCTGCACCTGTGCACTCTCTGTGCCGCCCGCTGTGCGTGTTCTCATCTGAGATACGGGCTAGAAAAACGTGGCCGGAGCAGAAAGTGCATCTGCTCACTGGAAGCCGCGCGTCCTCTATAGGTCGCCGCTGGTACTGGAGCGAGATGCACGCCTCCATCCTAGGATTTTATCTGTCAGTGCCCATGCAGGCAGAACTTCCCATTAAAATAAGTGGTTTGTTTTCCAATAAGAGGCTGAATCAGAGCCACAATTAACTTAATAATATGCATTCTGTTGCCAGACTACCTGCTAGTGTGGTTTTTAATCAAATAAAGATTCTTTTTATTATGATTATTGGTGTCTTGGTGTATAAGTTACCAAAAAACATACACATAGGTCTGGGCCCCCTAGAGAGTTTTTCTTAAATAGGTTTATTATGAAAATAATCATTTATTTTTTGTAGGACTTTGTGGATTATAACACATTTTTAATATATCTTCCCATTTGAGAGGCAAGGGAATTTATAGGTTACATTGTGCTGATTTGATATACAATTTGGAATGTTTAGTCAAACTGGTTAATATAACCTTCACCTCACTTACTTATTTGTTGGGTTAAGACATTCATACTCTATTCTTAATAGTTTTGACATGTCCCCTTGCATTGCGCACAGTAGGTGAGGTCCCACCAAATACTTTCCCTCTGTTCTTAAGATTTTCCCCACCAGGCCGGGCGGGGTGGCTCACGCTTATACTCCTAGCTCTCTGGGAGACTGAGGCAGGTGGATTGCCTAAGATCAGGAGTTCAAGACCAACCTGAGCAAGAGTGAGATCCCATCTCTAAAACTAGCTGGGCTCTGTGCTAGGTGCCTATAGTTCCAGCTACTCGGGAGGCTGAGGCAAGAGGATCACTTGTGCCCAGGAGTTTGAGGTTGCTATGAGCCATGATGCCATGGTACTCCACCCAAGATAACGAAGTAAGACTGTCTCAAAAAAAAAAAAAAAAAAGACTTTCCCTACCACCAAGCATCCATGCCCTCATACACTGAAAACTTACAGCAAACAAAGCATGGAAATTAAATAGCAATAAAACTGTTGTTGGCTTCATAGAAAAAATATTATCCAGTATTTAAATGGCAATTATTTCCAGAAACTTGGCAATTGATACACATACAAATACAATGCAAATGAAGAAATTGATTCCAGTCACAGTCTATCTTTGTTTGGAAAGGAAATACCAATAGTGTTTGAAAAATGGATTTTTAAAGACCTTGGTTTGCTGAAGGTGGCTCATTTGTTCTATTTGCTAACACAGCATCTTGTTGGGCAAAAAAATAAATAAAAATAAGTGCAGCTTTTTCCTAGCCCAGATTATTTTCACTACAGATCTTTAGAGCAGGAAATAAAAAACAGCTAATGGTCATGGGGCATGTGGAATTAGTTTAAGCAAAGCCAAACCCAGGTCCTGCTCACTGCCTCCTCTTTCCTGTGCTGTTTTGTCTATGCTGGCCTTAGAATATGTCAACAAATCTCTTTTAAGCTCAGCTGGGGAAAAGGGATGGTGATTCTTGCTCTTTCTGGAAGGCTGTAATTTACAACAGATGTGCTTTTTTAGAAAGGTACAAGTTCGTCTTGTAAAATATTTGTAAAGCAATATAGCCTCTGGATTTCACAAAGTAATCTTCATTTGGTTTTGGAGATGTCACAAAGAGCATTGTTTTTATAATACTAATATGATTATTACACAATTTGATTATAACTCAAGGTTAGTTTTTAGGAGAGCCAACTTTAAATATCTAGAAAAGTATAGTGAAAACATCCTATATTTAACATGACAACATTTGGACAGTGACATGGAAGAAGCCCAATTTCATTCATGAGACATTGGTTATAGTCCTAGGAATCTTCTTTTTTAATGAACACAGTTATGATTTAATTTATACATATGTAAATATATATATAATTTTAATAAAAGAAAGAAGCAATGTCAAAATCATGTTAATGGCTTAACTAAATCCACCAAACAAGAAAAATTAGCATTAGAAAAAAATAATTTGCTCCACTGTCCTGGGCTTTTCTCCCTCCATTTCCCTATCAAGTACATAATAATATCACCCACGACTTTCAGACCTTGGCAGAAAGTGGGAAATCTAGAACGGGGGCTAATTCAATTGTTCTCCTTCAGATAATAGGTTCTTCAGTGAAATTCAACAAAACCTAAGTGATGGATGACTGTACAAATAAAGGGCCTGACAAGTGTGAGGGGAGTGAGGCCATGGTTCTCTATTGATGCCACATGTAACACATCCCTGAATAGCGACTTGGTGCTCTCTGTGAAGCTGCCGATATACGGGGAGGCCTAGTCCCTAAACCTTGCTGCAGAGTAAATCACCCAGACAGGTTCATTCTGAGGTTGGCCTGGAAGAGAACTCTAAAGGCCCACTTTCCTTAGCTTATGGAAACACAGTGAATTGTGTGGCTCATGATCTGTCTTCCAATTTATATTGGTGTGGGGGTGGAAAGGGCAAGAAGATAGGGATCGATTTGACAAAATGTCTTGAATTCTGACATTGGAGATGGCTATAGTATGAAACAAGTGCTTCAGCGATGGGAGTTTGTGGGTCTGCATTTAAAAGTTCTGCTTTTCGGCTCGGCGCCTGTGGCTCAATCAGCTAAGGCTCCAGCCACATACACCTAAGGTGGTGGGTTCGAATCCCCAGCCCGGGCCTGCCAAACAACAATGATGGCTGCAACCAAAAAATGGCCGGCGCTGTGGCGGGCGCCTATAGTCCCAGCTGCTTGGGAGGCTGAGGCAGGAGACTCGCTTGAGTCCAGGAGTTGGAGGTTGCTGTGAGCTGTAATGCCATGGCACTCTACCCAGGAGGACAGCTTGAGGCTCCGTCTCAAAAAAAAAAAAAAAAAAAAAAAAAGTTCTGCTTTTCCATTAAAGGAGAATGGGCATTGACCCACGCTATGATCCACTGTCCCGGGCTTGTCCTAACCAGGCAGAGGAATGCTGTGGACATGAATCCTATCATGTGCTTTATAAGCCATGTGACCTTTTAAGAGTGACTTAACCTCTCAGATGCTCACTGAGACAGAGATGGTGTCTACTTATGGTGTCAATGTGGGAACTGAACGACAGGACATGGGCAAAGCAATGGGCACCATAGCAGATATTATACAAACACGAGTTTCCTTTTCCAACTCATTTTCTTTCTTCTCAAAAGGTAGCATTTTCCTCATTCTGTCTAATTTCTCTCACTTATTTTCCTGATCCATCCCAGAGTTTATATGTGTAATAGAAACTTGTTTATCATTTCCTTCATTCATATCACCTTTTCATTTGAACAATATTTTATTCACCCAAGTCTTAGTCCATTTTTTTTCATTCATTTATTCAATAAATATTTACGGAACACCAACAACATATTGGACACTATTCTAGGTTCCAAGAATACCAAGCAAGAAAGCACCAAACAGATATATAAGTAGACAAACAAGAAAAACAGCAGACAGGCACTGCTCTGAAGACTTCAGTGGGAGTGTGTGCCACAGGGTGGCCCAGTGGCGGTGCGGGCTGCTCTGAGGAGGAGCACAGCAGAAGTGCAGAAGTCTTTAGGTCAGGAAATCAAAATCCAGTCAAGGTCTTTCAAAGGGAATTTAACACAGGGAAGTAGCCACCCAGAGATGGAAGAATTGAGAATCAAATTAAGTGTGACAGACATTCACAATACAGGCAACCCCCACAGGGGTGGTGATGTCACCAGCCCACATGCTTAACCACAAGGACCGATCGTGTGGAAGGTGCCACACCATGGAGGAGGCACGTAGCAGTTCAGGACTTGGAGACAAGGAGAGTCTGTCTCTCCAGGAGCTGAGCCACAGAAGACCCAGCCCTCTAGTTACAGCTGATAAGGCCTCGGGATCAGAGAGGTGGAGGAGAAAGAGAGAGGAGGAGAATCATCCTGTTTCCCTCCTTTCCTTCTCTCAGTCTTCTTCTGGTATCTCTCCTTGGTTCAACTCCCTAGAAGCATGTGGTTTTCAGGATGGGGATTAAGTTGTAAGTAAACACACTATACCCAGCACAAGGTCAGAATAAGGGAGAGGAATTCACCAGAAGATGATCAGAGGAAGAAGTAGGGTCAGATAAACGTCCCATGGCAAAGGAAACAAAGGGTGCCTGAACATCGTAGCAGGCAGCAGGTGAAGGGAAAATACACAGAGATGTAGGCAGTGCAGCAGAGGGGCCTGCCAGCCAGAATCCTTCGTGTGATGGGAAGCCACTGGGCCGTTCCCACCGAAGGAAGAACAGCATCTGATACACACTTTCAACAGACCACCTGGGCAGAAGGGATTGCAAAGGGAAAACAAGAGCTTAGGAGGCTGTGGCAGTCACCCATGAAAGGAACCTGGCTCAGACCAGGGTGGACGTATTGGGGTGTTTTGAAAGTAAAGTTATCATAGACATTACTAGTTGGATCTAGAAGGTGAGACAAAGGGATTCCAAGGATTGCCTACACTTTTGGCTTAAGCAACTGGATGAATGAGGCTGATTTTCTTGCGCTGGGGAAGAGTGGAGGAGGAGCTCGCTGGGTAAAGGGGAAATGAAGAACTGTGTCTGGGCCATGAGCAAGGGTCATGTGGCTGTTGGCTATTCAGGAGGTGACAGCTACAGGTAGATGGCTGGATAACTCAGGGCAGGGGATACAGGCTGGAAAGTCCCAGGTATTGTGATGACCCTTAACATTGTGGGAATAGAAAGTCACCCAGGGAAGGACTATGCACAGAGGGGGCCTGAACAGAGCCCTAAGGCACCCCAAAACTTTGTTATTGGGCAAATGAGGAGGAGCAGCAAAGGGTACTAGAAAAGACTGAGATAGAAGAAAAACTTGGAAGAGGCAAAAGAAAGGGTTTCAGGAAGGAGAGAGAGGTGACCTCTCTGAAACTCTGCCAAGAGGTCAAGAAAGACAGCAGATAAATACCAGTGGATTTGGCAAGTGGAGTCTATTAGGACCTTGACAAGACTAATTTCAGTTCAGTGATGGAGAAAGAAGTCTTGGATAGTCTGAGCAGAGAAATGTGAGTGGAAAGTGGACACTCACTGCAGACACCCCCACCCCCAACAAGCCTAGCTGCGAAGAGCTGCTAAAAAATGGGGAGGATGCAAGAGATTGGCTGGCGGGGCTGGGGCAGAGAAGGGTTTTTTAAAAAGCTAAAAATGCTCTACCATTCCACTTGTAAGCTGCATCTTAACAAGATCTGCCAGTGGTTGGTCTGCTGGTTAAAGTTTGGGGCTACACTGGGCACGTGTACTTGCTCCTGGAATGATCCAGCACCAAAGACAAAGGGCATCACAACCAAGGAGGCTGCCCACAGGGACAGCCTGGTTGGGGCAGGGTGGGGCAGAGCCAGGCGGAGGGAGCAACAGGGACACCTCCGCTCCTGGGGCCAGAGTGGGGGGGAGAGTGGTGCAGATGAGGTGGGTCCTAGCTTTGTCAATAGGAAGATGTGAAGATGGGCTGGGTGCAGTGGCCCAGCCCTGCAACTCCAGCACTTGGGAAGGCAAAAGTGGGAGGTTCACTTGAAGCCAGGATTTAGAGACTAGCCTGGGCAACACAGCAAGACCTACCTTATTTCTACAAAAAGGAAAGGAAGAAAGAAAGGGGTGAAGGTGTGAGAGCTCTTAATTGCTTCTGTTCTTCTCAGTGATGCAGGAGGAACTCATCGGCTGAGAGAGAGCAGGAGCAGCTGGAGGAGGCAGTGGGACTGTGGCAGGGTGAGGCCATCTTTTCTTCTTTCCCTCCTAGGCTCTACAGGAGGTGTGTACCAGGCCTGCACTGCCCTGCTCCCTACCAGTGGACTTGGTAATTCAGTCTCTCCCTGCCTTATCTGACTCTTCTTACATATTCAGTCATTTTATTTAACCCCCTTTATAAAGTTTAAAGGCCTTATTGTTAAAATGTCTAAACGGGGCAGGGCCTGTAGCTCAGTGTGTAGGGCACTGGCTATATACACTGGGGCTGGTGGATTTGAACCTGGTCCGGACCAGCTAAACAACAATGACAACTGCAACACAAAAAATAGCCAGGCATTGTGGCAGGCACCTGTAGCCCCAGCTACTTGGGAGGCTGAGGCAAGAGAATAGCTTAAGCCCAAGAGTCTGAGGTTGTTGTGAGCTGTGACGCCACAGCACTCTACCCAGGATGACAGCTTGAGACTCTTTCTCAAAAAAACAAAAACAAAAAAAGTCTAAACCAGTGTTGTGTTCAATAGCCAGTATAGAGAGAAAGACCCTTCCTTTGGATAAAGTCTATCTCCCTGGGCCTCCCAGCACAATGGAGGCAATGTAGGCTGCCCCAGAACCAAAGCCCAGCAGTCATCAAGTCCGAACAAGAAAATCTGCCTCTCTTTCTTTTCTTTCTCACAAATTCCTGGAGTTTTATTGTTGTTGTTGTTGTTATTGTTTCAGATTCATTGAGTGTATAAAGAATTACATTAGACTGTTGCATTTGTTGGTAAAGTGTCTCTTGTAGCTGTGCCCCACCCCCAAGAGGTGTGCCATACACTTCATCCCCTCCCTTCTCCCTCATTCCCCACACCCACACCTTGAATTGATTTGAGTTATTCTCTTATGTGGGCAGGTATTAGATCATCTACTGGTTTCATACTAGAATTGAGAACACTGGATTCTTGCTTCTCCATTCTTGTGATGCTTTACTAAGAAGAATGTGTGTCAACTCTGTCCAGGTTAATACAGAAGATGTAAAGTCTCCATCTTTTTTTTAGTGACTGAATAGTATTCCATGGTATACACATACCAGCTTATTAATCCATTCCTGGGTGGGTGGGCATTTAGGCTGTTTCTATACTTTGTTGATTGTAAATTGAGCCATGATAAACAGTGTAGTGCAAATGATATTTTTTTTCCTTCTGGGTAGATGCCCGGTAATGGGATTGCAGGATCAAATGGGAGGTCTAGTTTGAGTTCTTTGAAGATTCTCCACACTTTCTTCCAAAAAGGTTGTACTAGTTTGCAGTCCCACCAGCAGTGTAAAAGTGTTCCTTTATCTCCAATTGTAAGAGAGACTTTATTTAACAAATGCAATCAGTGTAACCTAATTCTTTGTACCCTCAATGAATCCCAAACAATAAAAAAAAAAATTAAATCATTAAAAAAAATGCTCCTCATTCTTGATCATCAGGGAAATGCAAATCCAGCCCCCCTGAGCCACCACCTGCTGCAGTGGGAACGGCCCACGTTAGCCACACAAGGCCCCACATGCACCTGGATGTTGTTGTTTTTTAAATTTCTATTTTTTTTTATTCTAAAGAGATCAAAGACAGCTATTAGCTAAAAACTAGATAACAGAGGATTTGGCCAGGCTGTGGGCAATTTAAATTTCTTTCGTTACACTGGCATGATGGTGAAAAGTCAGTCTCTAAAGTGAACAGCCCCCTCAGGTTTACAGGGTCTACCTGGGAATGGGAATGGACCCCCTGCTGCCAGGAAGGATCTTTACTGACTTCCGGAATGATTCTCACCAACCAGTTATTTTAAAGGGGGAGGTTATTGCTGTCCCCCCACAAGCTGCTGTAGGCCTAGTCAAGTGCATTATCCTCTCCCTGGCTTTTCAAAGAAATGTTCCTCAAGTCCATGTTCTGAGTGGACCTTTCATCCCTAGTTTGTGCCAGAGGTTCCTGCATCTACTAAGGAGGAGGAATTGTTTTCAATGGAAGCTAGAAAGAACTGGCGATGAAGAGGGCCCAACGCACAGGTGGTGACACCAGGCAAGTTTGACAGACATGCCTTAAAGGAGGAGGGGCTCACGGCATCTCATAAAGGCCCCGCAGCTCCCTGCGATTTGCACGCCTCTCACTCTGTGAAACCCATTCTTCCCTGTCCACCCTCCCCTCCCAGATGTTTCAGAAGGGAAATCCAAATAGGTACTGGTCACCTTTTGAGAACCTCTCTAATAAAGTTATAAGTACCCTGAGTTCTGGGTCATGTTAATGCTAGCAAACTCCAGCCAAGGGAACACACACACACGCACGCACAAATTGCAGGAGAACTTGACCAACATAAAATCAAGTACCTTTGTTAAAAATGCGAGAAGAAAACGCCACCAGGAAGGAGGTGGCAGACGCACTAGCTCCACGGTGAGAAGGGGCGGTCGCACTGCCAGTTCTTTTCTTGAGCATACATTCCAGGAGGACAAAGAAAAATATTTTGGTATAGTTTCTTATAGAGTTTACTACATCACTACACACTTGGAAGAATGTAAGATTGGTCTGAGTCTAAGATGATAAATTAATCCTGAACTTACAAGGTGTTTAGCCCATTGCCTGGTATACAGTGAATTCTCAAAAATGTTATTATCATTTTTGGGGTTTTTTTTTTGTTACTATTATATAATTATCTTTGAGTACTAGAAGATAGATTGTAATAAATATTGACTTCCCTACCTGATTTTGAATGTTTCTGTGGTGTCAGATATACACCAGTGTTAAATGCCTCTGTTTATGAATGCACCCTGGTTGTAAGCTTGAAAGTTACAACAATCTGCTCTTCCTCAAACACACTGTGCAGAGTTGATAGAAATTATTTTGAACCTTCTGGTTTGTGTGACTTTTTGGCACATCTACCAGTATTATGAATTAGCTGATTTATCTGAGCCAAACTGCTGCTCTGCAGGAACACAAATAGAAGTATCATTCGACAGACAGACAGATAACTGGGGGAAACAAAGACAACTGTGTAAAATAACAAGGAAAAATCTATTAATCCAATGTCAACATCCCATTCCAATTTTTGCATTCTTGTTTTTCTTTTTATTTCTGAGAGTCACTTTTAGTAAATTTTCACTTTCTAGAGATAATGGGCAATATTCAATTAAAAATATGAAATTAGAGATGCCAGGTAGTATCACTCTGGTAAGGTCATTCTGTGGAAAAGCCAGCTGGTGGCAAATGTCCAGTGAGTCTTCTCAGCACAGACGCGATTTCTCAGTGACTACCCTTAAGAAACATGGTTTTGGTGGCATCTCAAAGTGGATTCAATTTGCATTTCTCTGATGATTAAGGAAGAACCTGGGTAGACTTGGAGACTGTTCTCCTAAGCAAAGTATTATAAGAATGGAAAAACAAACATCACCTGTACTCTGTGCCAAACTGGAACTAGGAGATCACAACTACGAGCTCATGTGAGAGAAAAACCCAGTTCAATTCACGCCGGGGAGGGGAAGGTCCATTGCACACTTCCTGGGTGAGGACAGAGCTACAACTCAGCCTTACAGAAGCCAAGTGTGTAGCCTGATCAGGTGTGCCCCAGGGAATCCAGAAATTAAAAACAAGACACAAAACAAGGTTTTAAGGAATATTAAAAGACAGTATTATTACATTCCAGAAAGGAGCTATTGACAGATATTATTCTTTAGACACTGTAGATTGCTACGATTTTACTCTGCCAGGATAAAATGCTCGTCTAGCTAACGGTTTGTGTATTTCTTTTATTCCTTTAAGAAATTTAATCTGCCTTTTAGTTGCTTAAAAATTATTCAAATCATCCAGGTCTGATGCTATAGACCAGATGTCTGCATCCTCCCTCCCCATTCATATGTTGAGAGCTGATCTCCAGTGTGCTGATATTTGGAGGTGGGGCCTTTGGGAGGTGATTAGGTCACCAGGGTAGAATCCTCATGGGATTTGTGCCGTTATAAAATAGACCCCAGAGAGCTCTCCTGCCCCACCGTGCACTGTGAAGACACAGCAAAAAGCAGTCTTCTAAGGGCCAGGACAGCCCCCAGAGAAAGTTTACACAGCTCTGTTCAGTCAAATAATTCCAACCTTCATTCTGTGACTCCCTTATAAGCAGAGTGATATTGTAATTAACATTCAAATTCTCCCCTCATGTACCTGCATGATCTTGCTCTTTGCAGTCTCCAGACTGGGAGGGAAATAAATTGTCATGGTTTGCATACTACTCATCTATGGGTTTCTGTTGTAACAGCCCAAAACAGACTAAGGCACTAAAAAAAGTAGTCCAATCATTTAGGTATGGTCTACAAAACTGTTTTCAGACATTAATATCTTACACCTACAATGTTTAAATATAAAGTTGAATTTTGCAACATTACTTATAGTTTTATTCCATATATGGAAAATTTTGTCATTCTCATCTACTTTGTTATTTAAATAAGCCAATTGTGTTAAGAGAGTGTTAAAATTATTTGGAACACACTTCCAGAAATCGTTTTGGGAAATTAGTATTTCAAAAAAAATTGTAATGTAACTGAAGTACATTATTCTCATTACAGAGAACAAGGAGGAGAAAGAGTCTTCCATTAAAGTCCTGCTTTATTTTATTTGCTGAAATTATGAGAGCGATGAGGAATTTCTCAGGGACTTTCTCATCAGAAAGTTTGTGGCCTTAGGTAGACATCCCAAACCTGTGTTGATGTAGTAAGTTCTCCAGTGCAGGCACAGCAGTGCAGTCAACACAGGCTCCCATCCACTTCCCTTAGAATGCAGGGGCCTGTGTGGTTTTCATCTGGACAGTGGAGGCACTAGTCATGGGGTCTCAAGATGGCCACAGGTCCCTAGGCAATGCTCCCTTCCCATAGCAATAAAATGGGGTGCTCCAGATCATAAAGGAACTTCAGTAGAAATAAATCAAACATTTGTCTAGAAACTAAGACTTTACTCCATTGATTTCATTTTTATTATTTTTCTTTTTTTGAGATCGAATCTTACTCTGTGCCTTGGGTAGAGTGCTGTGGTGTCACAGCTCACAGCAACCTCAAACTCTTGGGCTCAAGTGATCCTCTTGCCTCAGCCTCCTGAGTAACTGGGACTACAGGCACCCACCACAACACCCAGTTATTATTTTTATTATTATTATTTTTTTTTAGAAATAGAGTCTTGCTGTTGCTCAGGCTGGTCTTGAACTCTTGAGACCAGGAGACCAAGCAATCCATCAGCCTTGGCCTCCGGAGTGCTGGGATTACAGGTGTGAGCCACCCCCCACACTCAGCCTTTTCCCCATTTCCTAACTGAGTTTTATTTCTTCACTCACACCTAGGTTCAGTGATGAGTGTGGAGGAAGCAGAAAGGTGAGGGAGGCACCGTGACAGCCTCTGCTGCCAGGCACCATGCTAAGTACACCCTGGCTGGCCTTAGAAATGCACACTGCAGGCAACCCTGTGAGGACCAAGCTATTAACCTCATTTTGCAGATGGAGAAATATAATCTTAGAAAGGTCACAAAGTGTACAAGTGGCAGAGTGAGGACCACAACTTACATCTTTCTGTAGTCAGAAACTTAGAAAAACAAATTATCAGGTCTAATGTTATGGAAAAGATGGATGTTTATACAACTCTATTCAGTCAAATAATTCCGACCCTCATTCTGGGATCCCTCACAAACAGAGTGATGTTGTAACTAACATTCAAACACCCGCTCGTGGACCTGCAGTACTAAGTGTGCCACTCACACACCAGCACCATCCCTTCCAGGATTGCTGAGAACTGGTGATCAAACGCCAGCACTCACTGGCAATCACTAAGATAGATGGTCACGGCATGAAAAATCCCATTTCTGTAGGATGCAGTCTTATAACACAGTACTTTGTTCTAATCATAAAAATAGTAACTTTATTGTAGAAAACTTGGGAAATTTTTAAAAAGTGTAGAAGAAAGCAAAAATTTCTGCTAAACTGTGTTAACATTTTAGGGTATATATTTCTACGTATTTCTTTTCTATCTTTTAATCTTTCTGTAATTGTTAATCGTGATTACTGTGTGTGAAGCATGTATAAATTCATGGTATTTCACAAAGGTGCTGTGTAGTACACACACAAGACACATATTTCTTGCCTTTAATTCCCAAATGCTGAATTTTTTTTTATTTTTTAAGAGATGAGGTCTTGCTATGTTGCCCAGCCTGTTCTCAAACTCCTGGCTTCCAGGGAGCCTCTTCCCTCAGCCTCCCAAAGTGCTGTGAGTGCAGGCATGAATAAGGCTGACCTTAAATGCTGGACATTTTATTTCTGTATTTGATCACTGTAAATAATAATACAAAGAACAGCTCTATAAGTTTGGGGCACATTTTTTATAATATCCTTGAGCTAAAGTCCTAGAACTTGAAATGCAAGATTAATAGATACAGACATTTTTTAAAGTGTTTAAAATTAAAAAATAAGGTTTTTAAAAATAGATAATACGTGTTTAAATTGGAATAAAAATAGCCTCCCTTTTACTACCCAATTCCCAGCCGATTTGTTCCCTTCCTTAGATGTAAGCAATTTCACCAATTTTTATACATTCTCCCAGAGATTACTCTACACACAGCCAAGCCATACTGATAGGCATGAGTATGTGTTATTCTTTTTTCTTTTCTTACGACACAGTTAGTAGCATATTATAAACATTGCTGTGCCCTTTTTTCCTCCTAGCGATGTATCTTAGAGATGGTTCCATATCAACACTTAAAAATCTTCCTCATTACTATTGCTGCATAATGTTCCATGATATTGATGTACTATGATTTGTTTTGGTTTTTTATTTCACTTTTCTTCACTATTATTTTTCATTTGGGGTCATTATTTTTCTTTTTTTCATGAGGGATAAACCTCTGAGATGCCATAATGAATTTCACCAGTTTTTCCTAAATGATTTTTAGTTTCTTCACCATGTTTCTTTTATTAAAAATAGAAACACAGAGTCCCTGGTGTGTGTGATAATTCATACATTGTGAGTGTATCTGCAGGGTAAACTTCTGCTGGTGGGATTGCTTGGCCAAAGGGCTTGTGGTTTTTGTAATTTTGTTACCTATCGCCAAATCGCCTTCCAAAAAGGATTGTACAGTTCCTCTCCCACCAGGAGAACGTGGAGTCACCCATTTCCTTGCCAGGCTGTGTCACAGACATGTCTTCTCTCTTCCATGTATTTTCAAGAACATTTGGAGACCCAGACTAATTGCTGTGGGGGCTCCATAGTGCCAATTTTTATACCTTTAATGATATCTGTCTATATTACATCTAGAATTAAGTGATATTCATTTTGATTTATAAGACTATGTATATAATAAAATTAGACATGAGAATAGTCTTACGCTGGATACAGACATGGCCAAGCCAGTTGAGTATCTTATAGTATGAAGTTGGTCATGAATACTTTCAAAACTACTGTTAGGCTTGGTAGAATTTTTCTTAAGTGGCAACTTCTATCAAAATTGCTATACTGAAAGTACTTTATTTTGTTTTATTTTATTTTTTTAAACGGAAATTTATTTTTCTTTCTTCTCTCTCTGTACATGTGTTTTTTTATTTTTTGGTTTTTTGCAGGTTTTGGCTGGGGCTGGGTTTGAACCCACCACTTCTGGTATATGGGGCCGGCGCCCTACTCCTTTGACCTACGGGCACCGCCCAGTATTTTATTTTATTTTATTTTATGACAGAGTCTTACTCTGTTGCCCTGAGTAGAGTGCCATGGTATCATAGCTCACAGCAGCCTCAAACTCTTGGGCTTAAGCAATCCTTCTGCCTCAGCCTCCTGAGTAGCTGGGCCTACAGATGCCTGCCACAAAACCTGGATATTTTTTCTATTTTTAGTAGAGATGGGCGTCTCACTCTTGCTTAGGCTGGTCTCCAACTCCTGAGCTCAAATGATCCACCTGGCTGGGCCTCTCAGAGTGCTGGGATCACAGGCATGAGCCACCACACCCAGCCTGAAAGTTTTTGCTATTATTAATATTTGTATATTATGTCTAAGAAATTCTAACCCCATAAGTAGGTGCAAATAAACATTTCTTACTGCTTTAGATACAGTATCACAGAAGTCAACAGAGTGGTGGAGACGTCAAAAGGGTGGTGGAGACGGGCAGGGCAGTGCCCAGTGAAATACAGGCCATACAGCCAGACAGCCCCAGGTTCCAGCCTTGGTTTCAACTTGCCTTGCTAACTTCATGTCTTTAATGTACTGTACTTACTCCTTCTGAACTTCAGCTTCTTTATTTATAAAATACGATTAGTAGTACTTGGTTATTGGAAAGATTAAATTAGACACAGTAAGTACTCAAATGGCCACCACAACTACCACTGGTGCTGCAGCCACGGCAGCACAGTCCCAAGTTCAAATATTTGATCTCAGTGTGACATACATCCCCATGTCTTTATAAGTAACATAAACATACATTAATGTCAAAAATCTAGCATAATCAAAATCGTAATCTTGTTGAGTTAATTTAGAAAGGTGAATACCAAAGTGTCAGGCTTCTTGCACATACAACACACATCTTTGCACCATGTGTATTTTCAACAAATACTGGAAGAAACAAAGAGCACATGAAAATCTGTGTGAGCTTCTTCCGAATCCTTCTCAGAGGTAACAGAAGTAAGTTCTGATTGCCTGACTGGCAAGAATATACTTTGCATCTCAGCTGACCGAGGTGACATGGAAAGGGCACTGCATTATTTTTTCAACTAGCAGAAAAATGTCATTAACTCATTTACTGAGGGTGTACTCTGTTCTTGTACCATACTAGGCACTACAATAGAGGCTAAACCCAACAGGTATGGACCCCGCCTTCATGACGCTTAGAGTTAGGTTAAATGTTTCAACGAGTAACATCTTCCCTGGGCTTCCTGCCAGAGAAGGGTAGTGGTAGACGCATTGGGACAAACAGCTAAGTGGAAGAAACAGGCTGAAATCCCAAGCAGGCAGCTCAGACATTAGAATAGATGCAATTTCCAAATCCATGAACTCAAATGGTTTGATGTCACTTTCCATCAAAGGTACTTATATAAGGATGTTTCTTGAATAGAAAAAATTAAAATAAGATGGGGAGTCCTGCAGTTGTTTTTCTTAGCTCCAATTTTGTGCACAGGTTTTTTTTTTTTATATATTTAGGAGTCATATTTCTGTTTTATATATTAACAAATAGTTACATAAGGTATAGAGTTATATTTTAGTAACAGAAAACCTATTTTGATTTAGTTAGAACTTGAATTCTTAAAATTAGCTTAACTGTACACTAAAAGAGAAAACAGTTAATCTCAAGCCACAAATAATGCACGTTCACCACCTAGTGGCCTTTGTGGCAAACTTCATGTACATTTAGTATATCCTGCTAATTTAATTTATAGATAACATTCAGAAGCTTTGTAGAAAATTCCCATTTTCTAGATAATTTATGATGTTTTACCCCCAGAAATTCAGCAAATTTTTCAGAATAACTTCTTTTTTTATTTCTTCTCACTTCCCACTGCACTATCTCGTATCAGCCTCCCTGCTGGAGTCCCCAGTGCCTCTTCAGCATTGCCATTAATATCACTCCTTTGCGTGAGAAACAGGAAAGGAACTTGCTTGCAATACATTCAGTGGCAGCTCCTGGGCCTGATGTAAGCTGCCCGATTCTGAACTTGCTCACAAGCTGAATTCTAGCAAGAGAGTCAAGTGTGGCCTGCGAGTTCCGATCACCCTTCCCAGCCTGTCCCCAAGCTGAATGCCCTACATGAAGCAGAGTCCTTCCCACCTCTTCTCCACTTGCAGAATTCCTGCCCATTCTTTAAGACTTAACTCAAAGCCCATTGCCTCCAGGAGGCTCCTTGACTACTCCCGTGATTCCTGTGTCCTTGCTCTGACTTCTGAGAGTGATGATGGTCTTTGCCCTGTGATGTGGCACAGGCTTGTTTCTGACACACTCTTATTAGTTTCCCTTGTGTCTGTGACCGGTAGAAGGTTTCTCTGACCATGTGGGAAACACCTTGAGGACAGTGATTTGTTCTTATGTGTTTTTAAATCTCCCTCCACTGCACACAGCTCAGTTAAGAACACAAAGCTGCATATGGACTTGAGGGCTGTGTCCACCGATGTTTAACAGCATTTCATTATTTTGAAGTTTGGCTGCAGATGTCTCCCAGGTGTGGCTTCTGATCACCCTGTCATCTTTCGCTAGTTAAAACACATGCGATCTTTCAACAGCCACAGTAGCACGCCCATGTATCTGCATATTCATGCAGTGAGGAGGAAAATTGGCATGGTGTCTCACAGTAATTTAGGTCAAGAGAACAGGTCTTTAGTTACTTGGATATTTAAGGTGGAAATTAGGATCGAAATTTTGCAAGGATTTGTCTCATTTATTCATTTCATTTTATATTTGCTGGTTGGTCGTAATTTATGAATACCTTTCAGAGGTCAGTATTCGTCTTCCAAATACATACAGCCTCAGAAGGCAAACTTCCACTTTTGAAGAGAGAAACTTTTACCAGTTCACAAACCCACTGGGCAAGACTATGGTTTGACCAACGTGGCATGGGGTTCATGACATCAGCACTGGCTCATGTGACATCACCTGCAGCAGCAGATTCTGGTTAAAGCTACTGGGACAACAACCAGTGGGTCTAGGAGCGCTTTGTTATTAATTTAAATCTATTCTGAAATAACAGAAGGTGCTGAACTTCCCCACGTGAGTCCTCACTCTAACAGGAAGATATGTTGGTCTTAATCTGATGGATAATCCAAGCTCACCCTGTAGTTAAAAGCACACAATGAGATCCTAATGTTCTTTACATTGGAATAAGGCTTAAGATAGTTTTAAATAAATTTTTTTAAAGGCTCAAATCTCTTCCTCATATGAAGTGCTCCAGTAATTACTTGCCAGACACAATATTTTCTTGAATCATACACATATTGAAAATATATGTATATGTACATTTCAAAAATAAAATTCATGTTGATTTATCATTCTTAAAATAACTTTCTCTACACATATCCATTTATCTCTAGACAAACAGTCATTGAAAATATGATTTGCCAAGGTTTTGAATTTGTGTCTCTACAGGCTGCATATTCTTACAATAAAAAAGTAGAAAAATCGACTCACATGCCTTCAGTTATCTTTGTTGAATTTGATTTTTTAGATATAAATAACCAAACTCTCTCAATGTAAGCCTGACACTGATAATGAATATGTTTCAGATGGCAACAGGAAAACATACTACTGGTGCAATTAAATGCAAATTTTTTAGTGCATGCAGTATTAAAGTGGAGTTTAAGCCTCTGAATGAGGAAATTTAGAAGTTAAGTGCCTCAAAAGGAATAATTTAAACCTGCTGAGTCAGGTTTTCCCAGTAAACAAGCTACCCCTTGGGAGTAAATTTGGTATGGTTGTAAGTGGTAGAGAGTCTGTCAGTTAGATTTCATAATTTTAATATGAATGGAGACATTATTCCTGATACCCTAGCAATTTTTATGCAGAGTACATAGGGTTTCTTTGTGATAAAGGCCCTGCCTCTGTTCACTAAGCCAGGCTGTATTTCAGAGTACCCACTGGGTGCAACGTGCAGTAGGCCAGGTTTTTGAAGAGATACTGGACTTTTGTGCCCTTGAGGAGCTGAATAGACCCTTCAGGAAAATAACTTCAAATATTTGAGAATCCTGAGTCCACTAATTTTGGGAGGACCTTGAACCAAGGAGTAATTAATGAGAAGGTGAGATTAATCATAGAAGACTCCCTGGAGAAGGCGAGGACACAGGCTGCAGAGACACACGTGTTATTGTATGAGGATGAGAAGCCAAAGTGCTGGGCGGAAGCCCTCAGCCCACATCAGGGAGAGGCGAGAGGAGAGGAGCCAGGGCGGAAGCGGTCAGAGCCTTGGTGACTGAGGGCACCGCTCAGCCATTGTGGTGCCATCTCCTTCCTCTCAGATGCATAAAACATCCACTCTTCATCTTCAGACTGTGTGTAATGTGAGAGAATCCCGAGAAATAAATTAATTAGTCTTATTTATAATTCATTGTCAAAACTTGTAATTTCACAGATATGTCACCGAAAATACTTGGCTTCTGGAAAGACTTGCACAAAGTGACCCTTGTGGATTAAAATCTCAAGTTAAACATGCAATGATGTTTGTTCACAACAGAAGTATAAAAATGGAACCTAGTTTATGCATTTTGAGCTTTTCATCCCTTTGTAGACTAAAGTATGAGAGAAAACATAAGACTCTCTTGGTTTCTAACATTCAGACATTTATATCTGCTTGTAGTAAATAAAATTATTTTTTTCTTGTTCTAATAATTATGATGTTAGATTCATGGTGGAGTCCAGTATAAAAATCAATCCTGGATGACAAAAGCATAGTCACGTAAACTCGAGAGCTCAGACCTGATAGCTCCATTGAGAGGATCTTGGCTCCGGCTGCCAGGTGCATTATTTTAAAATTTAACTTGTGTTTAGCTTCCTTTAGATGCTTTTTTTTTTGAGACAGAGTCTCACTTTATTGCCCTTGGTAGAGTGCTTTGGCATCATAGCTCACAGCAACCACAAACTCCTAGGCTTAAGTGATTCTTTTGCCTCAGCCTCCCAAGTAGCTGGGACTCCAGGTGCCCCCCCACAATGCCCGGCCATTTTTAGAGACGAGGTCTCAGGCTGGCTCAGGCTAGTCTCGAACCTGTAAGCTCAGGCAATCCCTAGTGTTAGGATTACAAGCATGAGTCACCTTGCCTGGCTCCTTTCAGAGTTCAGAACAACTTCTAGCAAAAGTCACTAGTGCCTTTTGAATAGGGAATTTCTGCTAAATATCTAAGAATTTTTGAACAGCAGAAGGGCACACACTTGCCTAACTCGACTTGGAATTCAGCTCTGTGTTTCCTGCTTGTGACTCTCTGAAACCTCATTTTCCTCATATGTAAGACGGTTACAGCGATGCCTGTTCCCTATGCTGTCATAGCATCACCTGTGATGATCCAGTTAAGATGCTCAGCCCAGGGCTTGGCCTGTAGGAATATTCCATATGGGTTAGTCCTTTTTTTTTTTATTTGTAGAATGTTTAAATGACATCTGTGAAGCTGTGACAAGCTGTGAAGTTTAAGGCAAAATCCTGAGTATCATTAAGGCAATAAAATATGAGGGTAAAACCCCTGGAAAGGAGGAAACCATGGGAAGGAATTACAGGGTAACATTCTACTGTAGCACAACAGCGAAAACAGAGGCAGGCCTGCTTTTCACCAGTTTTAAGTATTTCTATTGGTTTTTCCATCTTGGATGTGGCAGTAAGAAGTAGATATCTGTCCTTTGTTTTGGTCAGGTCAGAGCTGAACCAGGAACTGTGTCTGCTGAGCAGTCTTAGATCAAACCCAGACCCTCGGGGTCTCCCAGGCTGCCTCCCAAGGCAGCAGTAACTCCTTACTGACTGTTAAAACTGGTTCAAAAGAAGAAAGCATATAGAACATTTACAACCTCTTGTTCTTTCCAAAAATTTGACAAAATACCTCTTTGCTATTTAGGAATTTAACATTAAATTTTTGACTGAAAACAAATATAAGGAAAAATACAGGACATCTCTGGGTTACAGATGACCTGATGTAAGGCGTTCCACACTCACAAACCAGCTCCTAAGGATCCTTGTAAGGACAATTTACAATTAAATCATTAAGTTAATAATCTAGGGACTAGTTTCCACCACACATGCAAACAACCCAGAGGGCGCAGGGTGTGGGCAGCTCATCAGAGCAGCAGCTTTGCGCTAGCTAGGGCTGGTCTTCCTATCTACTGATCCCTTCTGCACAGTATCACTTTTAACCTTCTTTTTTTTTGAGACAAGAGTCTTACTTTGTTACTTTGTCACCCTGGGTAGAGAGCTATGGCATCATAGCTCACAGCAACTTCAAACTCTTGGGCTCAAGCATTCCTCTTGCCTTGGCCTCCTGAGTAGCTGGGACTACAGAAGCACACCACAATGCCCGGCTATTTTTTTGCTTTTTTTTGTTTGTTTGTTTTTTTAGAGATGGGATCTCCCTCTTGCTCAGGCTGCTCTTGAACTCCTGAGTTCAGGCAATCCACCTGCCTTGGCCTCCCAGAGTTCTAGGATTACAGGTGTGAGCCACTGTACTCTGCCCGACCTTTAACTTTTTTATTTGATTTGTGAGTCTGTGTTTACCCTTATGACCATGCCTCCAAAGCAAAAGTCCTCTGCAAGTCCAGGCGAGCCTGCAGTGGACAGAAAGATGCTTATAATGGAAATGAAAGTAGAAGTGGCTGGAGAAAGGCCAGACGCCATCACTCACTGGGAAAGCACTGGGCTTCAGTCATTCTATTATCAGGACAATCACAAAAGATAAAGTGAGAATAATGGAACACAGGAAAGGCATTGCTCCAATGAAAGCATCAATTATTATTAAGCAGCGTCGTGGATTGGTTATTGAAAGGGAAAGGTTGTTATTGATTTGGTTAGATGATCAAAATCAATCCTACTAGCCTAGCATTGACGTAATGTTAGGTGAGTGTTAACTTGTAATATTCTTTTTCAAATGTCTCCTATCTAAACCTTTCATGTGAGAGTGTTTGTTTGAATTAAAAGAAAGAGCACAATAATTTCTGTAACTTATTGTTATAGTACAGGGATATTATTATTACTACAGTAGTACACTATATTATTATTACCACCTATGAGCATTATAGTATTGTTGTTCATGTTATTATTACCATACACATGCTGTTCATCAGAGATCTGAGATATTCTCAGGAAGATGTCTTGTCCCTAAGCCAGGGGCCACCTGTGCTACATTAAGCTATCAATCCCACTGACTAACTCGAGGAAGAAACGTGTCTACGTTTCTTCATGTTAACTAAAGAAACTTCAATGAGGGTCATCTTCCTGTCTATTGTGTATCTATTTCAGACAATAATTCAGTCCTTGAAACTCTGTTGAACACCTGTTATTGTCCAGGCACCATTATATGAGTGGGAGAGATATAGAGATGAATAATGCCCGGACCCTGTCATAAGGGGAGCAGGTTAGGGAACAAATCCTGAGGAGAGTCTCAACAAGCTCTAGAATAGAGGCCTAGGGAGGAGGGGACATGGCCGGTAGAAGCAGGAGAGACTTCACAGAGAAAGCAAAAGGATTTTCTCATCTACCACACCAGCTAAGAACAAGCATTTAATGAAAATGGCAATGTAATCCAATGTCAAAAAAAATCTGGGAAGTTGTTCACTGGTTTGTCACGCCTATTATTTTTCTATAAATGGGATTAAGAAAGAATTGGTGATACCAAAGCTAACCCAATAGCTGTATTTGGAGAAGTATTAAAAGTTGAGCTCATTAGTAAATCTGCAAACTTACATTCAATTCAATTAAAAAAACAACAAAGCAGCATTCTCAATATGCCATGCACTGACTTCATGGTAGGGAGAAGGAGAACACAGTGGAGCGGGGCACAAAGGAGACAGCACGCAGCCTCAGGAAGGTGAGATAAGGAGAGTGTGAGAAATGCTTTCTGACAGGTGCCAACAAGAAGCCGTCAGGGACACAAACTGAGATGCCTGTGTAGGCGAGGCTGGGTGGGAGGGTCAACCTGGGAGAGGGGGTGTCCATGACTCTGCTCCCTGCAATCACAGCCACGTGGGAACCCAGGCCCCGTGCTGCCAGAACTTCCTATTTTTCAAAAGAAGTTCAAAATCCAAATTTCTATGTGAGATCTGATTTTTAAGATTATCTTAAATTCCTGTCCACTGCTGAATCAGCTCACTAGCTGCCAGTGTGCAGCCTCTGTGCTTCTGTGCTTCCAAAATACACAGAGAACTGTGAGAAGGGGTGATGGGGTAACAGCATGCAGGCTTAAGGGCCCCACACAGAAGAGAAATGTTTCCCAGCCATGTCTCCTGCCCATGGTTATGTTAGTTGTATAAGTCAACCGCCCAAGGGACTGTAACCAACTGGTCAGCAGACAGAGGTGGTCAACATGAGAAACTAGGCCTGCTGTGCTGATAGTAGATGTGGTGTCTGTCCAGTCTATGGAAACTAGGTCCACTAAGGAGGTATGGGAAGTGATCAGCTGTGGAGGCTCAACTGCTACACATAGTCTGAGGGGTGAGAGGTCAGGAGGGAGTTAGGGTACTGCACATAGCCTGAGGGCGTGTGGTCATGAGGGAGTTAGGGTACTGCACATAGCCTGAGGGGTGTGTGGTCAGGAGGGAGTTAGGGTACTGCACATAGCCTGAGGGGCGTGTGGTCAGGAGGAAGTCAGGGACGCAGGTCTGAGGACCTGTGCCCTGACCACTTCCCTGTTGGGAGCAGCACACCCACAAGTTAACTAACTTTTTGCTCAAATGGGTCTATTAGAATGTTCTCAGTGGGGATTCTAAGGCTATTCCAGAGCTGTAGAATCAGCTTTACTCAATGCATCTTCCAGCGTTTAGCTGCAAGTAATAGAAAACTTCGCTAGCCACAGTTGAGGTGAGACAGTTAACTTTCCTTCTATGAGGGGAGCTTAGAAGTCAGGGGCTGTTGGTGTTGTTTCAGGTGTTCAAGGGCATCATCTGGACCACAAGAACTTCCTGTCTTTCCACTCCTTCAACTTTTGTTTGTTACCCCAGGATAGTAACCTGGTTGCCCCAGTGGTAAGCGATATATCCACATTCAAAGGTAATTGAGAGCAGGGAAGATGGAGCCAGCAATATCTGTTCTCTTTTATCAAGAAAGCAAAAATTTTCCAGAAACTCCCAGAAAAATGTCCTCTTCCAGTTCTTTAGCCAGAACTATAATATATTAGAGGGCCACCCACAGATGCAATGAAATCTTAGAAAATGAGTATTTACCCGGAATCCCTGTCATCATGCAGAACGGCAGTCTCCATAGTAAGGGAAAGGGAGAGATGGATTCAGTAGACAATTAACAACATCAGTCACAGGTTCTTCTGAATATTCAAATTACTCACTGCCTCATATTAATTCATTCATGTCACTTATACACCATCCCAGATTTCAGACACAGCTCATATTTTACTCATTTTCCCCTATGTTTCAAGCTGTACACCCCAATAAGTGCTGTAGAATATATACGTATGTATATGTATATAGCATATGTGAGTATATGTAAAATAATGCTTTGTAAGTAATTATAGAAAGGAAAATAACATGAATTCATTTTTATATTTGTGTGTTAGCTACCACTCTATTTTAAGCATGCTGGGTAAAGTAGACTTAAATAAAGTTTCATTCCTTTTCTTTTTCTTATTTTCCCCCCTCTACTTTGGGTCACTTACACCAAATTAGGTGAAATTCCAGAAAGAGGAATAAAAATAAATACATATAAAAATAGAAAACATTTTTATAATTATAACAACAACACAGGCAAAACTGAAATTCATCTAAAATGAAGATATTTCCTGTTTCTTCGTCCTCTACTACATTCTGTGCCATAAAATACAGGGATATTATTATAGAAATACTAATTCCCTCAAGTTCAGAAAATGTCATTATATCTCAATGCACAGAAGAAACTCCCCACGTTCCTTGCTTCAGGGCTCAGAACTCTACAACCTAGTCCCCACCACCATTCTAACTCTGTCACTCACAACTCTTAAGTCAGGACATTTTGCTTCAGCCAAATTCTTCTAAACGCTGCCTTCTCAGTGCTTCTTGGGCATTCAGCTTCTCCCTGACCTTGAACACCTTCATGTGTTCTCTTAGCCTGTTTGAATCTGAATCTGACTCAACCTTCAAGGACTAACTCACATATCAAGTTGGCAATTAGCTAACGTGAGTTTTCAGCGTTCTTCAGGCTGGATATACAGTTTGCTTTCAGCATACCTTCTGCCTGTCATGAATTTTGTTGCTCTAGTTGTCCAAGAATCGCAGGCATGAATTGCCATCCTTACGTTACTCGGTGGAGCACTACTGTAATGGGGAACTGGTACAGTTCTGAGAGTAATCATACCCACCATTTAATTAACAATTATAGATGTCACCTGCCATTTACTAGAGGCAAACTGCATTAAAAACTATTATCTGATCCTTATCATCTTAGGAACTACTGTCTCTATTCCCATTTTGCAGATGATGAAACAGAAGAACTATATGTTAGTTTCCAATCCAGAAATCAGTAAATTTTCTCTGTAAGGACTAGATAGCACATATTTTATGTGTCATAGGCTATTAGGTAGCAACTATTTCATGTATTGAAAGCTACACAATCTGTGTTGTTACTAATCCACAACGGAATTGTTACTAATTCAACTCTGCTGTTGAATGCACGAAAGTAGCTATAGAGGCTATAAAAATAAATGGGTATACTCGTGTTCCAATAAAACTTTATAAAAACAGGCAGCAGGCTGTATGTGACCTGTGGAATGTTGTCTGCTGACCTTTGTTCTAGTCCAAATAACTTATTTTCTCTTAGGCCAAGAGAGATAAATCACTTGGTCCAGAATGAAGATCCAGAATCTTGCTCTTCCACTACTAACTGAACAGGGACAATTATTCTGTAATAAGTTAAGGTTCTGAGAATTTATAAGGCAGATCTGTTACTATCAGCAAATTATATCATTTGACCCAGATGATCAGATTTGTGTAATTTGATATGGATTTTATTCCACCTTCTGTGTCTTCCAAAAGTAAAAGAACTTTTAAACTTCGTGTCCTTGTTTATCTTTCAGAGGAAAGCATTTTCCAGACCAGATAACCACAGGCCACAACTTCACTAACAGCCAGTGGGGTTTGGTGATTATGAGAGGACTGAGACAACGTCAGGACGGCAGTCCCTTGACAGGAGTCTGCAGAGCAGTTCTAGACACACAGAGCTCCCAGCCAGCACTGCCTGGGCCTCCTATTTTATTAGGAACATTCTGACACAGTTAAATGGGGAGGTAGGTCCTTTGTGGCTACAGGATAAAACTCCCAACTGCTTGACCTCCTTAATCCTATGCTCTAAACTATTTAGTTCTGCATTGTTGACTTAAATTTGACTGGAAATAAAATTTCCATGGGGCAAGCCACTATTTTCCGACCTTTGTTCCTTCTAATAGCAGCCTTGGAATGTCATGGAAAACACAGTTAACATTCCCTTGCACATCTATCTACCTGCGAGCACCGCCATCAGCACGCTCTACATTTCTTGATTGTCTGAGGACTCTGGCATGATACTAATATCTTCCAAGAAGAATTTCTTGAGCCACAAGTACTGTAACATTACATTTCTAGCTCTCTGTTGGGTCTTCAAACTGAACAGAAAATAAGAGAAAGAAATTGAACTTAATACACTTACTCTCCTGGGTAAAGACAAGATGCTGTTACTTTGACTGGATACAGCAGACTAACCACAGCCGACTGGCCAGCCTCTGCAATAGTGCTGAATGCAATCAGAAGGCTGGGAGTTGGTCTGACTCTGGAAGGTCAAGAAATTCAGTCATCTCTCATGCTTCTGGTGCACCTGTGGCCCTAGAGCATCTTCATCCTTCACTTACAGAATGACTTGGCATTGTGTTTTGATTCTGAGCATCCATGTCTTACAAGATTGTGTGCATCATATTTAAATACATAGATCAACCTTGAAAAAAGTTCACAATCCTTGCCAGCCTCCATAATTTTTGCCAATCTAATCATCAAGGAGATCACAGAAAAAATATTTTCTTTCTATAGGTGGAAGTGAGTGACTGGGCAAAACCTACCAGGTGGCACGTCTTTGCACTTAAGATATATGCAGTACTGTGCCCTGAAATCTGCTTTTGAAGAATGAAAAAATATTTAAAATATTTTATCAAAGCTGTGGAAAAGAGCTAGTTTCCTCAAATTTCAGGATCTATTACAAGTATTGGTATTAAAGTGAAAGAGAAAATTGCCAGGGACCTCTTGCTAGGGATAACATAATTCTAGGCCTTGGGCCAAGAGTTTTAAATATAATTTATCAATGCTATGAGGTAAGTTCTATATCCATGTTGCAGAGGAGAAACTGAGGCTAGCAGTTTACCCAAGTAGCTAGTAAATGATGAAGCTGGATCTGAACTAAGAGAAACCATCGTCTGGTGTCTGTACAATGACTTGATAAAATCTATACCCCTTAGATATAGGGATAAAGATTGGTAAAATGTTATCCCCAACTTAGACGTTGGTGAATGAGAGACAGAGAAAAGAGCATATCTCAGTCCTTTGTTCCCTGGGTCAGTATCATAGGTATCATAGAGGATGTCCCACATGTGCTACTGCCCATCTCTAGGCATTTGTGCGGGGGTGGGGGTGGGGGTG
>NW_003852412.1:28076526-28120475 GCF_000181295.1 Otolemur garnettii
AGCCACAGAACCCAGGAGGAGAGCTAATTCTCATTATTCTCTAACAGTTACCAAAGTCCGCACCTTGCTTTTATAAAGTTAATGGTTTGGAGTAAATGAAACTGGGTTTTTATACTCATTATTTCCCTTGTTATTTCAGAATCATAAATCTTCTCGACTCCTTTAGTAACTATCAGGGCCATATGCAAATAGTTTATCTCAGTCCTTCTGGGCCTGTGGTAGGACTGCACTTCCCCACAGCCTAATACTGACTTCATCTGCCAACAGAGGCCCAGCAGAAGTGATCAGTGTCTCCTGCTTCCAGGAGGCAGCTTTCAGAGCCAGCGCTTCTCCTTCTGACCTGGTGCCCAGCGACATTCCAAACAGAAAGTATTTGGGCCTATGGCTCAAGGCGAGGGTGACAATAAAGGTGTGACGCAAAGTCCCCTGTCCACTCCAGAAAGACACAGAATATAAGCGGGACAGAAAGCATGTGGTTTGAAGTACCTCAGGGTTGCAGTTATCGCTATGGTGAATCCAGCTTGTCCTGCCTGCTCTGCTCTCCCGAGCACCGCTGCAGGGGGGGTGGCTTCTGGTGAGCACCGCTGCAGGGGGGGGGGGTGGCTTCTGGTGGCTGTGAAGGCTGCCAGGGCTCCAGGGGTTCCCAGAGGGCGGAAGGAGCACCGCAAGGAAAGTCCTCGGCTCCGGGCAGACACCTTGTGAGGATTTCTCTAACATGGAAATGTGGAAATTCCAGTTCCAGCAACTGGCCCAAACTGTTGGGGCACCCCAGAAGTCCGCACAGACGCATGATACGCTAAGTCAGTGGAGCAACCAAGGGCTCTTCCCTCTCCCTTTAGCAAGAATCAAAAAGGATGACGCTGTGAGTCAGGGGTTTAAAGAGACAGAAAGTGAAATCCGTGACAGCGATGACGTCACAATATTGCAAATTATGGTTTTTAGTTCAGGTACTTTAGCTACCAAATCACAGTTTAATTTCCTTCTCAGGAGCCCAGGCCTGCGGGGCCAGCGTGCGGAGAAGGGGGGCGGGGAGGGAGTGAGGAGGAGGGCGAAGAAAAACCGTTCAGACGTCCAATGCCCTCGGGTGCCCTCGAAAGACTTTAATAAAAGTGACTCTGAGAATGTAAGGGACAGTTTGTTAATACGTGCAAGGCCCAGAGGCCGCCAAGACGCAGAGTCCTCCCCCCTTTTGTTCAAACGCCTGCTGCTCCTGGCTGGCGGGATTCGAGACAGGAGCGTCCAGGAGGAGCGAGTGGCCTCAGGGGACTGACTGGAGCCTCCAGGAAGACCAGCGGGCCTCCCCTGAACTGGCTCGTCCAGGAGGAGTGACTCGGAGGCCCCACAAAGCAGGGCATGTGTCCTTGCTGCGCACAACGCCGCTGAGGGGACAGGGAAGGGGCGCTGAGTCGCTCAGTGCCTTGTCTTTTGTTCTAGGACCAACCTTCCAGAGAAAATAAACCAAACTATTTAATCTCTCCTCACGAATCTCCTTGAGAAAAATATTCAAAGGAGCTTCCTCAGGCAAGTCAATGAACCATTTATTCTGATTGAATTTCACCCAAAATGATTACCCGAGTTCCCATCACGACATGGTAGTGAGGACGAGCCCTCTTGGGAAATAATTAGTCATTCAACCCACAGCTGATTGGCTTGACCAAATGTTCCCCAGAGTACCCAGGCACAATGATGCCCCTCTCATGCCCCTGAGTTCAGAGATTAAAGGTCAAATAGCTAGGCTGAGTTTGCAGGTGCTTGAAACTAAAAGTTTCTGACTTAGATGACTGAGAATCACCTACTTAAAACATTCCTGCCTCAGCCTCCCAAGTAGCTGCAATTATGTGCACATTCCACAATGCCTAGCTAATTTTACTTTTTTCAGAAAAACAGAAATGAGAATCTTTTGAGGTGGTTAAAACACCAGTGAAAATGGCCTACAATCACAAAGTCTCAAAGCTGCAGATGCTGGCATGGATGTGGAGAGAAGGGAACACTTTTACACTGCTGGTGGGACTGCCAACTAATACAACCATTTTGGAAGGAAGTATGGAGAACCCTCAAAGAACTCAACCTAGACCTCCCATTTGATCCTGCAGTCCCATTACTGGGTATCTACCAAGAAGGAAAAAAATCCTTTTATCATAAGGACACTTGCACTAGACTTTTTTTCCACGGCTCAATTTACAATCACCAAAATGTGGAAACAGCCTAAATGCCCACCAACCCAGGAATGGATTAACAAGCTGTGGTATATGTACACCATGGAATACTATTCAGCCACTAAAAAGATGGACACTTTACATCTTTTGTATTAACCTGGATAGAGGTGGAACACATTCTTCTTAATAAAGCATCACAAGAATGAAGAAGCAAGAATCCAATGTACTCAATTCCAATATGAAGGCAGTAGATGAACTAATACAAGGAGTGGGGTAGAGGGATGAGGGAGTGGAGAGAGGGGAGTAGCAAGGGGGCTATGGGGGTTACAGTGTATGGAACAACCCTTGGGGGTGGGACACAATTACAAGAGGACTTTACCTCACAACTGCAATCAGTGTAACCTAATTCTTTCTACCTTCAATGAATCCCAAACAATAAAAAGGAAAAAATATAGGGATATATACATGGAAAAACATACCGTCACTTGTAACAAAGCCATCCACATACCTCTTGAAAAATAAAGAAGAAGGGACATGAGTTAAGAAGGAAAAAAAATCTTTGTTTTCTTTTATTGTTGGGGATTCATTGAGGGTACAAGAAACCAGGTTACAGAAATTTTTTTTTTTTTTACATGGGGCTAAAGAATCTATGTTTTAATGTGGTTTCTGGATTATTTTGGAAATTAGGGATTTTTTTTAAACAAAAATCTACTCCAATTCCTGAGCAGAAAACAAAAAAAATAATACCACAAAAACATCGAAGGAAATAAAACTCAGTCTAAAGACGTCATGTAAGTAGAGACATCATATCACTTACCAAACTGGGATGCTCTGGAAAGTGAAATGTTGCCCTGTTAATAATTATTGCACAACAACAGGCTGAAACTGGAACTCTACTCCCTAAATTGGGACTTAGGGTTACTTGGTCTAAGCTAATCTAGGCAGGAAAGTGGTTTAGGTTTTAGGCCACCAATGGCATAGAAGCCCTCACCCAAGTCTTGAAGCTTAACAATTGCTGCAAATATTGTAATAAGGAGGGTTGTATGAGCCCTAACCCCAGAGGAACTGGTTCAGAGGCTTTCTGTGGCTTGGGCCAAGCAGGACGAACTCCCAGGTCCTAATTACCCGACTGGAAAGAGACCAGTAGAAACTTTGACCTCACAGTGGAAGACTGAATATAGCTCTGACATTTATCCATAGCAACTTTAGAAATCAGCCTCATGAAATGTAAAGGACTGGTCCTCCGAGGCAGAGATGAGGAGAAACAAACCAGGGATTATTCTATTCCCTACACTCATTTTACAGTTTCTAGGAAACATCTTTCCCCCAATTTTTTAGTTCTATTTTCATGCAGTCTGCATCAACCACCTAAAGATCATTGTCACACACTTTCCCATGCCTTCTTTCTAGGGGGAACATTGCAATATTCTTGTAGGGCAAAGGAAGAATGGGTTATGCATTTTCACTCTTCATTGCATGCCAAGATTCCAGTTGCGTAAAGGGGGTTTAGAAGTGAGAAATCATGTTATCTCCAGGACCTTTCATTCGTTTCCTTTGTTTTCCTAATGATTTAGCACGTTGTTGCTTTTGCGTTTGTGAATGCCATTGAATATTTACTTTCAGGTCTCATTTCCATTTAAAAAATAACATCAGAATATGGTGTTTGTTCAATTATGGATCTCTCAGCTTGATGGGTGAAATCCCCATCCTGGAACTGCCTTCTTAAAATGGGAAGACCAAGGAAAATATATACATAGAAGTGTCAGAACCTTCACGAAGTAACTTCTAGAAATTATATGTAGAGTAGACCAGGTCTCTTCTGTGTACAGGTGCCAATGCAGGAATGAAAGGAAAGCATAATTGGTGCACTGGCCCCCAAGAGAAAAGCCCAGTCTGCGGAAACATTGAGATAATTACTAAATATGTGTATAAGAGAGACATGGTGATAGTTATAGGAGAAAGGAAAGAGAAGGAAAGGAAGAGAAATAGCTCTTAGATGATTATAAAATATATCTTATTTACCTGAGAGAGTTAAAGTGTATGGCTATGCTTTTAAAAAACTGGCCTTAATTACCCATGAGACCAGAATTCCATATGAGATAAATATGTTTTTAGATAGTTTTCTAAAATATGTATAATTTACTCAAGGAAAAAAGGACTGTGTCCTCTGGAGCCAATCTAGCCTCACAGGTAAATACAAATTTAAGTAGATTCCTAAGAAGCACATTATGTACAGCAGCTGATAGAGTGGGATGTCTGTGAAGAAGATGGGAAGGTCTGTCCGCTACATACATAATAAAAATGTATTGGAAAAATACATCATTTCCTCAGTGGACCATAATTGGCTATGCATAGTAAAAAGTCTTATTTTCAAAAATGTATTCTGTATCCACAGAGTTTTAAATCTCAATAACTGTGTTATTTTTAAAAGTCAGAATGCTAAGCGATATTAGTGAGGGACAGAAGGACTGGGTGATAGGTGTCATTGTACAATTTACAACTCTTTGACATCTTTTTTTTCTTCTTCTTTTAAAGCAGCCTTCATCTTAAGCTAGAGATGAGAAGTTAAAGATGAAGAAACAAAAATTCAGTTTTCCTTACTAAATAGTTTGAATGATGCTTTCAAAAGTGCCAAAGTACATTTAACTTTAGAAGCATATCATCTTTTATTATGCAGGCAGAACTTTCTATTATAAACAAACCAGACATAATTTTAAAGGTCTACAGTAACCTAGTCATCCAGTTCTGTTGTTCGCACCTGCTTCCCCTAGCCTCGCCCACTGATTTTGAGGTTTCCTCTGCACAGTACCTCACCATTCTCCCCAGCCAATCCACTCCACTGGGGCTTCACTTGTCTCTTGCTCTTGCAATGTATATGGACCTTGAAACCAGCCTGTGTCCTTTCTGTCTTATGCTGTTCCTCCACAGCTCAGTCTGGGCTGCTGAGCTGTGAACTGCCCTGTTTTGGCCACTGCCTGCTCCTGGCATGTCACACAGCTCCAGCTGGGCCTTCACGGTGACCTAATCATCTGTCCATTCATCTCATGCTGACTGGCCATCACAGTTCCCTCAATCCTCCTCCTTTCTGCATAGCCTCCCACCCCAACCTTCATACTCACAACAGATGGTCACTGTTCCCTCTTTCTGGAAAGAACTGAGGCCCCGTGGATTTCCTGAACACCCGCACTCTTCACCCAGAACATCCTCATGGAGCACTGTCCCCTGTGCCCTTCCTTCTGCCCACTCCCTCTTGTCTGAGACCTTGATCCTCCAGCTCTGCATTCCTCCTCTGCTACTGGTTCCTTCTAGAATAGTGACATCTCTATTACCAAAAGGAAAACTGCCCAAGATCTGGCCAACTCAAGTTCCTTCCCTGTACCCTTTCAGTGCAAACCACGTGGTGGCTGCCATGGCTGTAGCTAAAGCACCAGTGAGATTACAGACAGGGAAGACCTTTCCTGTGGGGTTTTTTTTTTTTTCCAGACTTGAGCACTAGGTTGAGTCACTTTGAAAGACCTTGGGCAAGTGAGCAGTGAGCAAGTGACTTTGAGCGGTGACCAGAGGCCAGGACTGAGCTGCTAGCTGGAACAGAGCATTCATTGTTTGGCTGCAGGCCACACAGCCATTATGGGAGAGCTGCCCTGCAGGCTTGGCAATCAAGGTCCTAGAGCAAGGCCTGTGCTGGGAGCCCTTGGGCAAGTGAGCAAGTGACTTTGAACAGCACCCAGAGGCTGGAACTGAGCCCCTGGGGAAGAGTGGAGCCTTTATTGTTCAGCAGTTGGAGAGCTGCCTTGCAGCCTCTGCCCTCAGGTGTAGAGTGAGGCCAGTTCTGGTGTGCCTGATAAGTAGGCAGCCACTTTGGGAGAGATCTCAGAGACACATGCTTTCCTTGCTTAGCCAAGGGTGATCGTTTGGAAAGGTCAGGTGTTTCTATTTTGTGGGCTGAGGAGAGATTCAGGCTCCCAACCCTGTGGGGTTTGAGGGCAAAGAAGTCAGCAGAGGCCTCCAGTCTCCATCTTATACAACTGTGTCAGCATTGTGATTAGCATTTCATACCCCAGAAGATCATCTGTTGCCCAGGCAATCAATATTCAGCAAGATACATACATACATATCTCTCTCTCTCTCTCTCTCTTTCTCTCTCTCTCTCTCTCGCAAATGTTTTAGGTTACATCAATCATTTTTGTAATGCTTCTGTCCTGGCTATAGGTGTGCTCCTCAACCAAATAGTGCTCATGGTACCCACGTCCCTCCTCTCCTTCCCTCCCCCTAGTTGCTTTCCACTGAGTTTTACCTCCCTTATGGCACTTGTACATTTATTGGTTAGTTCCAATTTAATGGTGAGTACAGGTAGTGTTTGTTTGTCCATTCTTGAGATACTTCACTCAGGAGAATGGCCTCTAGTTCCTCTCTCTCTCTCTCTCTCCATATATACGTATAATGCTTTATTTTTATTTTCTTTCTTTCTTTTTTAAACGTTTCCCCCTAGATTTTTCTTTTTCTTTTATTCTTCATTTTTGTCATGTAAATACAATTTTCCATTGTTGCCTTCTTTAGTAATAAGAATATAACTTTTGCTAGTTTTTCTGTGCCTGTTATTTGATTTTTCCCGCCAATTTTATCCTATAAGTTTTTTTTGTTTGTTTGTTTTTTGTTTGATTTATAGTATTTTTATTTTTCTTCTCTATTTGTTGGAGGTGGAGTACTGTACTATATCTGCTCAGGCTGGCAAAGAGCTGCAAATATCAAGGAACCTACCCAACCCAGCACCCCCCAAAATTTGTGGGTGTGGGTCAAAGTACCTTTACTGTACACTTCTATTACTCCAGTCTCTCTCTTTCTGTGCCTCTCTTCCTTTTGTCAATATTCCCTTTTTCTCACCCCCTTTCCTTTCTCTTTCTTCTTCTTCTTTTTAAAAATCTTTTATCCCCTCTTGCTCTTCAATCTTCTCATCCTTTATTCCTATACCAAAAGGACACATCAACACTTTAGGTCAGAGGCATGGCAACTTAAAGAGCAAGAAAAAATGAAAGGAAAATTAGGACAAGAAAACAGACAAAAAGAAAACACTCATGAGGAAGAAACATCAGAAAAATCCCGGAAACATGAACAATCAGATGAGAGCAACCTCCCAATCCCCCAAGGGACCATGAGGTAGCTACAGCAGAGGATCCCACCTATAAAGAATTGTTAGAAATAACAGAAGGGGAATTTAAAATATGGATGATAAAAACAATGAAGGAAATTGCTAAGAAAGTAGAAAATAATGAAAAGGATCCAAAAACAGAATCAAATAAGAGATGAATGATATGAAGAATATAGAAAGGATATAGCAGAGCTTAAGGAATTGAAGCAGTCAATTAGGGAACTTAAAGATGCAGTAGAAAATATCAATAACAGATTAGACCATACAGAATAAAGAATCTCAGAGGTAGAGGACAAAACTCTTGAGGTAACTTAGTTAAAGAGTCAGAAAAAAAGAAAGAGAAAGCAGAACATTCACTGACAGAATTATGAGACTTCATGAAGTGTTCAAACATACGAGTTTTAGGCATCCCAGAAAGGGAAAAAGAATGCCCCAGAGGAATGGAAGCCGTAATAGAGAATATTATGAATGAAAATTTCCCAAACATCACTAAAGATTCTGAATCTCTTCAGAGGAATAGCAGACCCCAGGTTGGCTCAATTCAAAGAGAGCTTCTCCAAGACACTTGTGATGAACCTGTCCAAAGTCAAGAGAAAAGAAAAGATTCTGCAAGCTACAAGGAATAAATACCAATTGACCTACTGGGCAAATCCATCAGGGTGACTCCAGACTTCTTAAATGAAACTTTTAAAGCCAAAAGACAATGGTCATCTACCTTTAATCTACTTACAAAAAACAATTTCCAGCCCAGAATTGTATGTCCTGCTAAGCTAAGCTTTAAACTTGATGGAGAAATAAAATATTTTACTGCTATGCAAACATTGAGGAATTTGCCACAACAAGAGCAGCTCTACAGGAAATACTTCTACACACTGACCATCACATTGGACCACCAGCAAAATAAACACCCAGAAGCTAAAGGACAAAACCTAGCTTCCACAACAATGCAAAAGATAAAACTAAGCAATGGACTTTCACAAAATAAGACCAATAGAACACTACCACACTTATCAATTATCTCAATGTTAATGGCTTGAATTTCCCACTGAAAAGGCATAGACTGGCTGATTGGATAAAAAAAAAAAAAATACAAGCCATCCATTTGCTGTCTGCAGGAAACACACCTCACCTTAAAGGACAAATTAAAACTCAGGGTTAAGGGATGGAAGATAATTTTTCAGGCAAATGGAATTCAAAAGAAAAGAGGGGTTGCAATCTTATTTTCAGATACAAGTGGATTTAAAGCAGCAAGAAAAGATAAAGATGGATGCTTCATATTGATCAAGGGAAGAATACAACAAGAAGACATTTCAATTCTAAATATTTATGCACCCAGCTTAAAAGCTCCCAGGTTCCTGAAATAGATCTTAATTATTCTGAGCAATATGATATCCCATAACACCATAATAACAGGGAACTTTAACACTCCTCTTTTAGAGCTGGACAGATCCTCTAAACAGAAATTAAACAAAGATATAAGGGACTTAAATGTGACCCTAGCACAACTGTGCTTGATAGACATGTATAGAAGACTCTATCCCAAAGCTAAAGAATATACATTCTTCTCATTGGCCCATGGAACATTCTCCAAAATTGATCATATCCTAGGACACAAAACAAACCTCAACAGAATCGAAAGAATTGAAATTTTTACCTTGTATCTTCTCAGACCATAAGACATTAAAGGTGGAACTCAATGCCAACAAAAATGTTCAACCCCACACAAAGGCATGGAAATTAACCTTACGCTGAATGACAGTTGGGTGCAGGAAGAGATAAAAGAGGAAATCATTAACTTCCTTGAGCATAAGAACAATGAAGATACAAGCTACCAAAACACCCTATGGGATACAGCAAAAGCAGTTCTGGTAGGAAAATTTATCACTTTAGATGCCTACATCCAAAAAAACAGAAAGAAAGCACATCCACAAACTCACCAACCATTTTATGGAATTGGAAAAACAAGAACAATCCAATCCTAAACCCAGAAGAAGAAAAGAAATATCCAAAATTAAATCAGAGATTAATGCAATTGAAAAAAAAATCATTCAGAAGATTAACGAAACAAAAAGTTGGTTTATTGAAAAAATTAATAAAATAGATAAAAAATTTGGCCAGACTAACTAGACACAGAAAGTAAAATCTCTAGTAACCTCAACCAGAAATGATAAAGGGGAAATAACAACTGATGCCACAGAGATATAAGAGATTATCTATGAATAATACAAGAAACTCTCTGCCCAGAAGTTTGACAATGTGAAGGAAATGGATCAATATCTTGAATCACAACCTTTCCCTAGACTTAGCAAGAAGAAATAGATCTCTTGAATGGACCTATTTCAAGCACTGAGATCAAAGAAACAATAAAAAATCTTCCAACCAAAAAATGCCCTAGTCTGGATGGCTTCATACCAGAATTCTATCAAACCTTCAAAGAACTTATTCTTATACTACACAAATTATTCCAAAAAAATGAAGAGGAAGGAATCTTCCCCGACAGGTTCTATGAAGCAAACATCACCCTGATACCAAAACCAGGAAAAGATCCAACTAAAAAGGAGAACTTCAGACCATTTTCACTAATGAATATTGTGAAAAATATTCTCAACAAAATTCTAGCCAATAGACTACAGCTTCTCATTATGCATCATGATCAAGTAGGTTTCATCCCAGGGATGCAAGGCTGGTTTAATATATACAAATCCATAAACATAATTCACTATATCAGAAACATAAACAAAGACAATGTGGTCCTCTCAAAGGATGCAGAAAAAGCCTTTGATAAAATTCAACATCCTTTTAAAAATTAAAACCCTGAAGATTATAGGCATAGGTGGAAAATTTCTTAAACTGATTGAAGGCATCTATGAAAAATCCACAGTTAATATTTTACTGGAGTAAAACTGAAAGCTTTTCCACTTAGAACTGGAACCAGACAAGGTTGTCCTCTATCACCACTACTATTCAACAGAATGCTGGAAGTTCTAGCCAATACATTCAGGCAAGAGAAGGAAATAAAGGGAAATCCAACTGGGTTTAGAGAAGGTAAAACTCTTCCTCTTTGTTGGCAATATGATCTTACACTTAGAGAACCCCAAAGACTCAACCACAAGACTGGTAGAGGTCATAAAAAATACAGTAATGTCTCAGGATATAAAATCAATGTCCACAAGTCAATAGCTTTTGTATACACCAATAACAGCCAGCATGAGAAGCTAATTAAGGATAATATCCCCTTCACAGCAGCTTCAAAGAAAATGAAGTACCTAGGAATATACCTCACAAAAGAAGTAAAGGACCTCTATTAAGAAAATTATGAAACCCTAGGAAAAGTAATAGCAGAAGATATTAACAAATGGAAGAACATATCATGCTCATGGCTGGGAATAATCAACATTGTTAAAATGTCTATACTTCCTAAAGCAATCTACACATTCAATGCCATCCCCATTTAAATACCAACATTATACTTTCAAGACTTGGAAAAAAACAATTCTTTGTTTTGTATGGAATCAGAAAAAAAAACCCATATAGCTAAGGCAATTCTTAGCAATAAAAACAAAGCCGGGGCATCAGCCTACTAGATTTTAGGCTGTACTGCAAGGCCATAGTGATCAAAACAGCATGGTACTGGCACAAAAACAGAGACATAGATATCTGGAACTGAATAGAAAACCATGAGATGAAACTAACATCTTATAGCTACTTAGTCTTTGATAAACCAAACAAACTAACATTCTTTCTTGGGGGAAAGACTCCCTAGTCAATAAATGGTGCTGGGAGAACTGGATATCCACATGTAAAAGACTGAAACTGGATCTGCACCTTTCTCCACTCACAAAAATTGATTCAAGATGGATAAAAGATCTAAATCTAAGGCACAAAACAATAAAAATCCTTCTCAAAGAAACTGTGGGGAAAACACTTGATTAGCCCGGGGAAAGACTTTATGAAGATGACCTCCCTGGCAATTGAAATACAACAAAAGTAAACAAATGGGACTTAATGAAACTCAATTGCTTCTGTACAGCTAAGGAGACAACAACCAAAGCAAATAGACAACCCACACAAGGGGAAAGAATATTTGCATAGTCTGAATCGGACAAAAGCTTAATAACTAGGATCTACAGAGAAGTCAAATTAATCTACATAAAAAGAGCCAACAATCACCTATATTGCTGGGGAAGAGAAAGGAATAGAACCTTCTCTGAAGAAAATAGATGAATGGCTAACGAACATATGAAAAAATGCTCATCATTCCTAATTATTAGGGAAATGCAAATCAAAACCACCCTGAGATGTCATCCAACCCCAGTGAGAATGGCCCACATCACAAAATCTCAAAACTGCAGATGCTGGTGTGAATGTGGAGAGAAAGGAACACTTTTACACTGCTGTAAACTAACATAACTTTTTTGAAGGAAGTAGGGAGAATCCTCAAAGAACTCAAACTGAACATCCCATTTGATCCTGCAATCCCATTACTGGACATCTACCCAGAAGAAAAAAAATCCTTTTATCATAAGGACATTTGCACTAGTCTGTTTATCGCAGCCCAATTGACAATCACCCCAAATGCCCACCAAACCAGGAATGGATTAACAAGTTGTGGTATAGGTATACCATGGAACTATTCAGCCATTTAAAAAGGTGCAGACCATATATCTTTTGTATTAACCTTGCTTAGTAAAGCATCACAAGAATGAAGAAGGAAGAATCCCATGTACTCAATTCTGATATGAGGACAATTGATGACATAGTGGGGGATGGGGGAAAGAGGGTGCAGGGAGAGAGAAGCAGGGAAGGATGGAGGGGTTTGTCTCTTGGGGATGGGTCACAATTATAAGTGGGACTTATAATTTGTCTAATAAATGCAATCAGTATAACCTGGTTCTTTGTACCCTCAATGAATCCCCAACAATAACAAACAAATAAACAAATAAAGAAATAAAAAAACACAACAGGACAATTTCCTGGGCACTCATGACAGATAGTGCTGTTGCTGCCACTAGTGATGGTTATAACAATGATGATACCACAACTATGAAGTTCCTACTATGTGCCAGGCTTTGTTCTAAGTTTGATATACACTTCTATCTAATCATTTAATCCTTGCACTAGCCCTTTAAGGTACCAACTATTATTAAGCCCACATTACAGAGGAGGAAACTGAGGGATAGAGGTAACATTCTTGCCTAATATCATGGAGTGGTCTGGTACCAGAGCCAGAACTGTTAGCTACTGTGCTATACGCCTCAGGACATCTCCAGGAATTGTCAGCAGCTACTGTGAAATATGTCTTAGCTGAGAGTGGCTGGGAGGTGGCTAAATTAGTCCTGGGGATTTGAAATTGGGTGGTGTTTAGGAGAACGGAAGGAGGGTACCTGACAGGAACACTGGGGGGACAGGAAGTGCACCCAGCTCTGGTCATCTGCAGTACCACGGTAGTACCATGCCTGGTGCTACTAGAGAACAGGAAGTTCCCTTCTCCACTACACCGGCAATGGTAAATATAATTCTGGTTTCTTGTATGAATATTAGAAGGGAGATCAGAAAGATATTGACAACATGAGATCATTTACCAGCCAGTTTTCCTTTGCTAAATAGCAGCCAGGATACAACTATCTCTAATTTGAGTGGTTTTGGGACTGAGACATTTGAACTGCTCTTTTCCATTCGTACTTAACCCTGTTTTCATTGAATATTCAACCAAATGCTTACTTTTTATATAGGATTGTGCATAATATTTACTAAAATACTCAGTTCTGTTCACTAGAATTTCTAAAGTTTTGTGGAGACATAGGCATAGGAAAAGCTAAATAAACCATGAATTAATAAATACCACATAACTATCACAAGGCAATGTGGTACAGTGGTTTTATGTATGGGCTTTGAAGTCTAGATAGAACTGGATTCTAATTCCAATTCTAATTCTCTTTGTCTCTTTATCCTCACCTGTAAAATGTGGATGGGAAACCCACATAACAGAATTGTCATGATGAAGAAAACAGGTAACGCCTGTGGAGGGCTCAGCATTGTGCCTGGCAAATAATTGCACGCACACACACAAAAACACATACGGAAGGGTAGAAAAAGATGTATGGCAACTGGTAGAACAAATGTGCTCTGACAGGGTACTCCCTGATGTCTGAAGGGCTCACTGGGTGGTTGGGAGAAGGCAGATTTCAGCTGGGTCTTAAGGAACGAACAGGTCTCAGAAAGACAGAGCATCTCGTGCTGACAGCAAGGCAGAAATTAACAGAAGCTGAGAGGAAGATACAAAGTAAGGAATATCACAACAGCAAAATCCATAGGACTTTGATTATCGATTAGAGAAAACCATCAAAGATAACTGGAGTTTTCACATCTTCATGATTAAAACAATTGCACTACTGGTAGAAATCCACTAGCCATGAAAGGAAGATAACTTTAGAGAAAAAAATACTAGTTCAGGTTGAAATATACTAAGTTTGAGATCACAATGGGACAATGCTCAATGCTCAGGGCTCAGAGAGTGGAAAGGGACTACAGCCGTGGGACGAAAGGGAGAAACAGATTTTTAGCTCCTTCAGGAGGTAGGTCTCCTCCCTCATTGTATCTATCAGAGTATCTAGAGCAGGTCCAAGTGCACAAAACTTACTGCAGGGTTGAAGGAAGAAATGAATGAAAGTAAATATTTTGGAGTTACCTTATCTGAGGAGATAGTTAAGATGGTGTGCATGGATTAGTCTCTAAGGGTGTACAGAACTAAGAGGTCCTCAAACACTGAAGACAAAGAAAAGACCTGAAGCGTTGCAGTGGTTCTCAACCTTCCTAATGCCGCGACCCTTTCATACAGTTCCTCATGTTGTGGTGACCCCCAACCATAAAAAAACTTTCGTTGCTACTTCATAACTGTAATTCTGCTACTGTTATGAATCATAATGTAAATATCTGATATGCAGGATGTATTTTGATTGTTACAAAGGGGTTGTGACCCACAGGTTGAGAACTGCTGTTTAGAGTAAAAAAAAAAAATACCATGAGCACACAGGGAAATAGAAGGGAATATTAAATGGTGGTCAAAGGGCACTGGAAAGAAAGCAGACCATATAAAGCTATTGATGTCCTCAGGAAAGAAGTTAGGAGAGTGTTACAGATGGAGTAGATGGAGGCAATGGATATACAGTAAGTCTGAGATTGATGGTGAGTGATGGAAAGAAAACTTACTATGCTTTTCTAAAAATGCATCAGTATATGATGTGCAGAACAAAGGTTTGTCATAGGTGCTCAGATATTTATTAAATGCACATATGCATGAATATGAGAACAATTGAACAGACTGAATAAATCATTCATATGAGATGTGAAAAAAACTGTATCTCGATATCTTATTTTTTATTTAGAAAATGCTACCTTCATTTCTGTACTATGGATATGTAAACAGAAAGTCAATCAACTCTTAACAGATACAAACTAATCTCTAGATGGGTGTGGAGGCTCACTCCTGCAATCCTAGCACTTTGGGAGGCAGAGGTGGGAGAATTGCTTGAAGCGTGGAGTTCAATAGCAGCTTGAGAAAGAATGAGACCCCGTCTCTACAAAAAATAGAAAAATCAGCTGCGTGTGCTGGTGCACATCTATAGTCCCAGCCACTCAGGAGGCTGAGGAAAGAGGATCCCTTGAGCCCAGGAGTTTGAGGCTGCTGTGAGCTATGATGATGGCACTATACTCTGAGCAGAGCAATAGAGTGAGACTTGGTCTCAAAAAATAAACAAAAACTTAATCTCTAACATATTACTCTTTTACCTGTTGTTTTGAAAAGGACCCACATAGGAAATTATATTCCTATGATTTAGATTCTGGGGAGGTGTTTATGAATATAAGATATTTTGATTTTCATATCAATTGTTCTAGTATAAGCTCTGTTCCAGCTGGGCAGTTTCTTTTATTAATATTAACTGTTTTCCTATGTTTGGAAAATGCAAAACTTAATCGTCAAGGAGAAAATTCTGCATAATATCATTACAACAGAAACCAAACATGACTTGTGGAAATAAGGAAAAATAAAATCTGAAATCCAATAAGCATCTGCTTACTTTTACTCAAATAAATTAAAAGCAAATATCACAAGAAAATATTTTAGCTATGGACTTGCCTTCTCTTAATGCTATAAAATTCCTGCTGAGTGGCAAAAACTCTTGCTTGATACAGTCAACCTATAGTACATTTTCAAGGTGAATTATTAAGTACTCAAAATCTGACCTTCTAATGAAGGCAGTGATGCAAGCACAGAGTTGGTGAAGAAAAGCACAAAGATATAAAAATGCATAGATATACGATCAACTAGGGACAAATTCTGATGGAGTTATCAGCAGATCTCTACAGACAAGGCATATCTATCAAGCATGCCTACCATAAGCTTAGATTCCATTCATTCTCTGAGAAAAGACACCAGGTAGAGTTCTGGATACCAGGTGTGTAAGCACCAAAAGAGTCTGATATTATGATATCTTTCCTGTATAAACCTGAAGGCAGCCCCCAGACGTAGTTGCTAGTTTCCACTGGGAATGCTACACACCCTTTCACTACTGGTGTCTTTATTTAAACATTTAATACAGGGAAAACTGAAGGCCACAAAGAACGTGCCTGCACTTAATTTTGTCTGACAGCTGATACTGCGCATTAAAGGTGTAACACTATACTGATGGTAGTTACATAGAAATAGTAACATTAAAAGGAGGCACAGCATCCCTAAGACATCCTAAGTCTAAAACACTTAAAAAGCACATTTGTAGTACAACTTATCTTAAATTATTTCAATTGGTTTCAAGAAGACTTTAGATTAGTGATGGGCTTTGACTTTTTCTGATTATAAGAGAGAAACACAGCAGAATGCTTTCCAGGCATCCTAATATCACTCCCAAGTAGACTGCCACATAACCTGTTACTTAAATGCCATTAACTAGAAGTTCTTTTCACATAAGTGCTTTATGTAAATTTTGTGTTCCTGAAGTTGTTAATTCTCCTAATAAATATACCTAATGCAAAATGTCTTTTTTTGTTCTTTCTTTGTATTCATTATCTAGGAATTCTTTTCAAAGAGGAAAAAAAAAGGCAGCATGACAGAGCTTGAATACTTAGCAACCATTTTACTGTTGAGGTTTTTTTTTTTTTTTTTTTTGTAGTATGAAAAATAATCCAGTTACATCCTCCAGCTCAATTGCTTACAAATAACTTATCTGAAAAAAAATCAAGTAAATCTGTCAGTTGTGGAAGTTTATTTTTCCATGTGTTATCTAGAGATAAGCCAGCTTGTACTATTAGATTTCCACTGACATAATTGTGCATGAATTCTGATCTGATTTGGTATTACATGGTGCAAAAGGTGACACATTCTCTTTAATATGCCCCGTTAGAAAGGAACAAAATTGCCAAAGTATGAAATCTGAGGACCTTGATTCAGAAACTGTGTGACTTTGAGGTTAGCTCAATGGGAAAAAAGAACTTGTTCAACTACCCCAGGCACTGAAGGTTGTGACAAGCAAACCTAATACCCAGGGTAGTTACTCTGCTGGATAATCAATAAAATCTTACATTATCAGTCTGCCACAGCTGTATATTTGCTAATCATATTGCCTTGTATGTCTCCAAAATATTCAAGTGGGGAATCATAAAGAGAATACAGATGCTGTCCCATTCCCAAATCATTGCCGATCAGAATACTTGGCTAAGATACCAGAACTGAGAAATAACATTTACGTGTATAACACACCGAATATTGATTTTAACAGCCACATATGCTACTATAGCACGGCACAGAAACATTACCTCCAGGGATACGGGAAAGGGTCTTGACTGAGATACTTACAGTTCATTTTTAGAGATATTAGTGATCTTTTCAATCCTATGAGAAATGTCCTTGAACAAATTAGTCAAATACCAAATAAGAACTGTTTGGCAATCTTAAATTACATTTTTTCAAAAGTAGAAACTATTATGTTTCAAAAAGGAAATGTTTTGTAACCTTTTTTCCTCACTTTATTAATTTTTGATCGCTAGTTCCAGAAAGTGAAGCCTCACTTCCAGAACACAGACTGATCACCATCTGTCCTCCTGTATCAAAGGAGGACAATGGGTTTTCATTGTAATTTAAATAAGAATTTTTCTTTTGAAGCAGGGTCTTGCTTTGTCATGGGGGCTGGAGTACAATGGCACAATCAGGGCTCACAGCAGTCTTGAACTCCTGGGCTCAGCTTCCCAAATAGCTAGGATTACAGGCAAGGACCTATACCTGGCTTAAGGTTTTTTTTTTTTTTTCTTTTTCTGTTTGTTTTTTGTAGAGATGGGATCTTGCTATGTTGCCCCAGGCTTAGATGATAATTCTTAAATGATTCCTTGTAATTCCTTCCTACTCCCCTACTAGCTTCAAGGGAGAGCTTAGCTATATAAGGTGAAATTTTAGGATGAAAGCTTTATCTATGAGCAAAGTAAAAGAATAATTAAGTAGTCATTTCGTATTTCAGTAGAGAAGTGGAGAATGACAATACACTGTATTGTCCTTTGTTGCTTCTCATCTTGTAAATCAAAAATAAATACATATAGCATGATAAAACTTGAATCCACCTAGCAATTTGAAGGTGCTATGTTTAAATTTTGAGACAAAACTGTAGATAAAGAATAGTCTCCAAGTCTGCATTAGGTTTATAATTAGGTTTATAATTTTCATGCTACATGACATCTATTAGAAGCTTCTGCTCTTTGGAAACCATGGCCGATTTTATTTGTCAAAGATAGCTACACAATATCTCCCATCCGAGGGGTTCTTATGCAGTATGACTTTCATATGCCCTATCAAGAGGTAGAAGTGAATTCCCCTCTCCCTGAATCTGGGTTGGCCTTACTATCTTGCTTGACTAATAGAATGTAGCAGAAGTGATTTCCCAGTGAATTCTGGGACTTCTAAGGCTAAGTCATAGGAAGCTCTGCAGCCTCCCTGAGGTCTGTTGAAATACTTGCTCTTAGATTCCCTCTTTCAGAGTCACGCTGCTATGATAGGAGAAACCCACAAGTGCCTGGCTGCGCTGCCTCAAGTGCCCAACTCGTTGAGCCTTTAGACAGCGGCATCCCCAGGCACCTGACCAGAACTACACTAGAGATTTGGGCAAGAACTGCCCGGCTGAGCCCAGTCAACACTGTGAATAATGAAAGAAAGCAGTAAATTATTACTTTAAGTCACTAAGTTTTGGGATAGTTTGTTATGCCAAAAAATGGTGGGCACTGGTGGCAGACAGACTAAAGTTCAAACCAGTTGTTTCATTTTTTGATAACTTTCAGTGAGTTAGTCATGTATGGTTCAGTTTTCAGTCTTTTCATCTATAAAATAATGACAGTAGTGGCTGCTTCTCAACTGACCCAAGATCTTCTGCACTAGATTATCCTACTGACTATTAGATCACAGCTAGAATAAGGAGTAACCATGGTTCCCACATACCTTCCCCTCTGAATTGACTTTTGAGTCATGGACTATTTCATCCCATCCTCCTTGTGTCCACACTGGGTCTGTGCTCGCCCACTGAGAGGACACGGAGTGGTAAAGACATGATGTGTGACCCACTGCTGTGACTTTCCCAAATGCTCTCATGAGCCAGTGCCAAGGGAAGGGACGGCAGGGCAGGCATATGGGCACTCTCTCTGCCATTACTGAGCAGAGCAGGCTATGGCTATAAAACTTGCATTCCAATGGCTTACGAGTCATCTCTGGATGGGTCAACAGGATTTGCTACATGTCTGGGAAGGAAAATTAGAGGATTGGTTTCCTAATCTCAGTTCTGTGAAGACAAGTTACCTAACTCCTAGTCTTAGCTTCTTCTGTAGGACAAGTAAATTTGTTTCTAGACTCAACATAATTCCCTATTATCTAGTTTCTAATCTTAGCTACTTCCTCACTCACTAGTCAGGTAATCATTCTGATCTTCATGATAATCGGAAAGACACTTCCTACGCCGGTGATTTTCAACCGGGTGCTGACGTCATGTGAGGATATTATGTGAGCTGTGAAAAATTTTAAAGATAATTAAATTATTTTCAAAAGAAGTTCAAAGCACAGTAAGTATATTCTTTTTTACTTTTTTTTTAGAACAACATAAATTAAGTGGTTCAAGTGTGCTATGAGATTTAAAAAAGGTTGAAAGACATGTCCTATGCCAATATACAAAATTACTGCAAATATTAAATAAAGTAAGAAGGAAAGGTACTTTGAAATATGGAAAGTACTACATAAATATAAGCATGTCTCAGTTAGGCACTTTAGTCATCCGTAACCCTAAAATTTCAACATAAATTTTTTCCATAAATCATCTCATTCCACTTACTTTTAAATACGTTTCTCAAATCTGTTTCTTCCTATTATCACCACACCATCAGGCTAAAGACGCCTTTAATTCTTGCCAGAGCTGTTGCAGGATGTCCCTGCCCTACTTCAAGCCTCATTTTCTTATCCCATCTTCTGCCATACTGCCAAAGTTCTCTTCTTAACAATTACCTTTTTTATTTTATTTTTTTACTGTGAAGTTTATTTTTGTTTGTTTCTTTCTTTCTTTCTTTTTTTTTTCTGGTAGAGACGTAGAATACCATGGCATCACACAGCTCACAGCAACCTCCAACTCCTGGGCTTAGATGACTCTCTTGCCTCAGCCTGCCGAGTGGCTGGGACGACAGGTGCCGGCCACAATGCCTGGCTATTCTTCTGTTGCAGTTTGGCCAGGGCCGGGTCTGAACCCGCCAACCTTGGTGTATGGGGTCAGCGCCCTACCCACTGAGCCACAAGTGCCACCCCTTATTTTTCTTTTTTAAAAACATTTCAGTAGACTCAGGGGGTCTATATATGCATATATTAGTAGTGGTGAAGTCTGAAAATTCCCTACTTTAAAACTGCTTTGGATTCCTCATTATTTGAGGAATAGAATTCAGACTCCTTAGATGATGGCTAAAGCCTTCATAATCTTAAATTTACATCTCCAGGGTCATTTTCTTCTGCTTCGTCTCCTGTACTTTATGCTCCTACTATTCTGCGCACCCCTTGAGTTCCCACCATGCTGCCTGGCACCTTCTCATCCATTCCCCCAGACTGAACCTAACGGTCACTTCCTTTGTGGAACATTCACTGAAAATTCTACAAAAATGGTATTTTCCTGGTTTCTTGCCAAACACTTTTGTAACTGTAACAAAAGTGTAATTATAACATTTTTACTGTAATTATAACATTTTTCTCACTGTAGCAGAAGTACTGGCATATATAACCAAGGGCCCCACAGAACAGTGACTCCTGGGAGGCTCATGTTATTTAATATTTACCTTTGTCCACCCGGTGACTTGTCCCTCAATGTATGTTTATGGAACAAAAGTATCATTTTTAAAGGGGAAACAATAGCAAAAGAGTTCAAATTTACCTGAGACTGAGATTCAAGAGGAGAGGGGGGATAGGCATGTGAACTTAGAAAGAAAAAAAAAATCGTTTTTGTGTTTTTGAGACAGGGTCTTACTATGTTGCCCACTCTAGGCAAAAGTGGTCCTCTTGCTTCAATCTCTCAAGTAGCTGGGACTATAGACACACACTACCATGCTCAGCAGAAAAAAAATATTCTAAAATTTCCTTTCTGGGTCTTTGGTTACTCTTATAAGAAAAAAATCCATGTTGTATGTCAAATTATATTATAATGACATTGGTTTTCCCAAAGAGGTACTGAATGGGAGGCTGCATCTAGCAACTCAGACTAAGTTAAGATTATAGTTATGGGGGGAGAGGCAAAATGGCCAACTGGAGCCAGCTTCTGACACAAGTTCCCATCCAGAGGGAAGGATAAGGTCCAGAAAGTACCCAATTAAGCTGAAGACTGGGAGCCAAGCTGAGAGAGAAGAGTGATAATTGCAGGTCACCTCTGTTGAGGCAAGCTGCGACTCCAAGAAAGCAAACTTCAGGTACAAAATACAGCCCAAAGGAAAAGGGTACATCGCCTCCCCCAAGAAAGTTTTTGTTTTTTGTTTTTCTCTTCGTTTGCTCCTGTAGGTTTCCTACAGGCAAGCGGTGAACTGAGGACCTCTTGTCTCACCCCAAGGGTGAGAGATGTAGGAAGTGGGGACTACTTCCCCAGAGGGACCCTGTTGTGACCCTGAGCACTCTCTTGCTAGGCAGAAAAATTGAACTAACGTTTTCCCTGCAATTCAGAACTTCTAGTCCTCCCTTCCCCCCTTGCCTGATGAATAGAAGCCTAACCCCTGCAGAGACTGCGGGAGCCGGCTGGCTTATGAGCAGTGCCCCCGCCCCCAACTCAGAGGACAGAGGAAACCAGAACTCGCTCTATAGGGATACTGGTGCTGCAGAGAGGCAGGGGCAAAGGTGTGGTGGCTGAGGGAGAAAAGCACTCACCAGTGGCTATTGAGTACCGAAGGCAGGGAGTCCTCAACTTCTCCCCCAGCCAACTGGTAGCAGAGGGTAGTAGCTGGGCTGTGAGGGCACTGACCTTCCTTTGACTCTGACAAGTACAAACCCCCAGCACATCTGCTCATTGGAGGGAGCAGGACCTCAGCCCTGTGGGGTCACCAGTGACTGGGTGTGAAAGAGGAGCAAAGTGGAGAAAGAGACTCAGCCCCCTGGTCCAACTCTGCTACTGGGCAAGCCTTTTTAACTCCACAGAGCACTGGAGTGAGCCAAATTTGAGCAGCCAGTAGACCTCTGCCATTTAGTTGCTGGAGACCTTTCAAACTTTCTCACTTGAGAGTTCGTACTGACTGGGTCAATTGGTTTGGAACTCCTAACCTGGGTCAATCACCCAAGGACCCTCTCAGGTAGTACCCTGGTTGTGTGGTAATGGGAACGGTTGATTTTTCTCTTCCAGTTGTTGCCCATGGGGGGTGGGATGTCTTAGTTGCTTGTATTTCTCCACAGCTAAGACTTCACCAGAGTCACTGATCCACCAGGATCAGACAAGAACCAGTGGAGTACAAGACAGAGCCGCCTAAAGCACCACACCAAGGAGGTTTCCTCAGCCTCAGACTGTAGTACTGTATGGGTCCTGTGCAAAGCTATAGGGGGAAAAGCTGCAGTCATCAGTCCCAGATCCTTGACAAAGGGCTGGCTAACACAACTCCAGGAACTCCCAGTACAATTTCACCTTACCTGCCCATCTAGCCAACAGTGAAAAATAATCATGAGGTGGAATCAGCAGGAAAACTCTGGCAACATAAATAATCAGAGTAGGTCAACTCCCCCAAGGAATGATACAGCACAAGCAAAAGACACAGCACAAGATCCCATTCATAAATAAATGGCTGAGATGTCAGAAATTGAGTTCAGAATTTGGACAGCAAGTAAGATCAACAGAGTGGAGGTAAAGATGAAATTAGAATTTCAAGGAGTAATTCAAAAGATGTCTCAAGAATTCAATGAATTCAAAGAAAAACATCACCAAAGATTTTGACACATCGAGGCAGGAACTTGTAGCCCTCAAAGATCTGAGAAATACAGTAGAATCCCTTAGTAACAGAATGGAGCAGGAAGAAGAAAGGATCTCTGACATCGAAGACAAAGCTTTTGAATGCTCCCAAATGCTCAAAGAGGAAAAAAAATGAAGAACAAAAATGGATCATTTTCTCAGAGAGCTGTGGGATAATTTGAAGAGATCTAATTTCACCTTACAGGAATACCTGAAGGTGATGAGGTTGCTGCCAAGGATACAGAAGCTTTATTTCATAAAATAATCAAAGAGAATTTTCCAGACATGCCAAGAGATTCTGAAATCCAGATAGCAGACAGTTTCAGAACACCAGCACGACTCAACCCAAATAAAAATTCTCATAGACACATTATCATCAGCTTTGTCAAAGTTAATATGAAGGAGAAAATTCTGCAAGCTGCAAGACATAAGAAAACCATAACCTACAAGGGGAAGAACATTAGAATGATGTCAGATCTCTCTGCTGAAAACTTTCAAGCTAGAAGAGGGTGGTCATTGACCTTTAATCTCTTTAAACAAAGTAACTTTCAACCCAGGACCCTGTATCCAGCTAAACTGAGTTTTATCTATGATGGAGAAATTAAATAGTTTAATGACATTCACATGTTGAAGAAATTTGCCATAACTAAACCAGCTGTCCAGGATATTCTCAGACCTATCCTCCATATTGACCAGTGCAATCCTCCACCACATAAGTAAACTCACTCAGAAACTTTTGATCAAATTCCAACTTCCACAGTGGCAAAAGGATTAAAAATGTCCACTGGACTTTCGAAAAACTCGATACCCAAAATACTACCTGGCTTATCAATATTCTCAATTAATGTGAATGGCTTAGATTGTCCTCTAAAGAGGCACAGTTTGGCTGAGTGGATACAAAAATTCAGGCCAGATAATCTGCTGCATTCAAGAATCTCACCTTACCTTAAAAGATAAATATAGACTCAAGATTATAGTCACAAAGACTATAAGTCAAAATATTATTAGCTTATCATAACAAAAGTTTATTTTTTAGTTCACACTTTATATCCATATGAGTTGGCTCCATATCATCTTTATACTGGGACTCAGGTTTCCATGTGAACAATTCCAGCCTCATATCAGGAGAGAAAAGATGGCAGAGCCAAGGGTGGCTCTTAAACTTTCTGCTTGGAAGCAGCAAATATCAGCCAAAGTGAGGTACGTGGGCAAGTCTGACATCCACGGCAGGAAAATATATGCTGAACATAATGCAACTTGTCACAGATGCTACTGAAGGTAAAAAGGCTACCATGCTAAAACCTCTACAAGATTCCGCTATCGATAGGAAGCCCAGAAAACCCACCCTGCCATGGATCTTTGTTCACTTTAAGTCTAGCTTAAGGTGGAAATTGTCAAAGAAGAAACAATAGTGAGCCTACAAAAGGCTCCCTCTACTAAAGACACATGTATATTAGATAAAACAGACTTTAAGTCAAAAAACATAAAAAGAAACAGAGAAGGTCATTACATAGTGCTAATTAAATATCATCTCACCCCAAGTAAAGGTGGCTAATATCCAAAATAAAATAACTGAAGCTATCAAGGATTTAGAAAAGGGAGAACTCTCATATACTGTGGATGTGAATATAAGTTAGTGCAGCCATTATGGAAAACAGTGTGAAGATTTCTCAAAAAACTAAAACTATAACCAACACATGATCCAGTAAACCACTACTAGATATTTATCCAAAGGAAAGAAGCTCAGTACATCAAAGGGATACCTGAACCCCATGTCTATTCACAATAGCCAACATGTGGAATTAACCTGGGTCCAACAACAACTGAATGGGTAAAGAAAGTGTAGTGTGTATATATCATGTAGTACTTAGCCATAAAAAATAATGTCTTTCATTTGCAGCAGCACAAAATAAGCCAGGCACAGTGGGACAGCTATCACATATTCTCATCCATATGTGGGAGCTAGAAAAGGAGAAAGATGGTTACCAGAGGCTGAGAAGGCTGGTGGGTGGAAAAAGGTTGGTTAGTTGGTATAAACACACATTTACATAGAAGGAATAATTTCTAGTGTTCAACAGGGCAGTAGGGTGAATATAGTTAACAATTTAATTTATGTTTCAAAATAGCAAGATTTGAAATGTTCCCAGTACAAAAACGATAGATATTTGAAGTGATGGATATCCTGACTGTCCTGCTTTGATCATATATCAAAATATCACCTGTGCCCTTTATAGTTGTATAATTATGTGTCTATTAAAGAACAACAAAATAATAATACCACAAGGTTTTCATATGTATTGGTTTTGTATCAGTTGTGGAGTGGGATGGAACACAAACGCTGAACTTTGAGGCAAGATTCTGGCCAAACTGAAAGCATGAAACCATTACAATTAAAACTTGTATTGAAACTTTAAAAAAGTTAATTAATCACATCATCAAGAAAAGATAACTCACATGGCACTGAAAATATTTTGGTGAAGTCACACATTTCATGAAGTTGTGCCTTCATCAGATGATGTCAACACTGTAGAATTTTTGACATTTCTTTAATATTTGACTTTGGATGTAACTTAATGAAAGTTATTATTTGCATAGCCAACTCCTGTTTGGCAAGTTCTTACAATCAAGGAAGATTTCCTACTTTGTGAACTCCTTTTAGAATCTGCAGAGTCAATGTCTTTAACATGGTGAAAAATTTCTTTGCCAAAGTTTCAGGCGGAATAAAAATCTTGGCACTCTGGGTTCAGACGGAGCATCTGTGACACTTGGCAACACATCTGGTTCTGCTGCTTTGGTGGAGAAACGTGCTTCTCATCTCAACATGCAGTGGTGTCAGCCGGTGTCAACGACTCTGCCAGCCTTCCTGAAAAAATCGTGTCTATTTCTATGAACGCTGTCAACCTCCTGAAAGCCAGGGCTGACACACTGCTATTTCAAGAGTTTTTGTCAAAAAATGAGTGTAGGAGAGGAAGTTCACTGCTGCAGTACAGAAGTTAACTAGCTTTCCAGAAGAATCGTCTTGAAACATTTGAGTGACCTTAAAGGAAAGTCCTGTTGTTGTTGTTGTTGTTGTTTGTTTGTTTTCCAGGCAAATGAAATCCAACTATTCAGAATAACCCAATAGGAAAAAAGTCCTGTCATAGTTTGCTTTGCTTGATGGGATATTTTTTTCCAAATTATCTGGGTAAATCTTTTCATTTAAATTCTTTTAGCCCAACTGCCACTTTGGAAGGGAATGTTGGAGGCAGATATCTACCTAAAACATTCCAAGACTGGGGAAGTGCTTCTGCAGAGCAGAACAAGGAGTGACAAAACTCATCACTTTGTTCACAGGGAGAAACTCACCAGCAGCTAGAGTTACCAGATGACTCTTGGAAGCAAATCCTACCTCCAATGACCTCAGCATGGAAACATGAGTACTTAAGCACTTTTAAAAAAAATGATGAAGTATAAATGATAACCAACTTTTCAAATGACAATCACGACACCGTATGAATGAACAAAGATTTTGGAGAACTATAGGGACCTCACTGTAGCAGACGTCACATGTTAAAGCCCCAGTAGCTCCCATTTTGTTACTTTTTCAATTTTTTTTCCAAGTCAGTGTTTCAGGACATATTGCCATGAGACTGAAAAGCCATATTCAGACAGATATTAAAGATAACAAGTGTGTTTTCATGTCAAAAATCACTCCACACTAGCAAACTCAAGCCAGGCCTCGACCTTCAAGTAGAAGCTTACTTTTGAACTGAACCGAACACTATTTTTACTTGAAAAATTTGCATTTATCTCAGGTGTTTGAGGAAATAGGCATTAATGTCAAAGGACAATAAAGATGACTTTATTAAGAGACTGTAGAGTCCCTGTACGATAATTTGGTTTCCATGGCAAAAAAAAAAATGGCATAAAAAGTTTGCATGTGTATATATGTGTATATTTTCTTCTAGGGAGAAAGTAAAGCTTTCTTCAGATTCTTGAAGGGTCTATGATCTAACTCCCTTTGTTGTAGTACAGGATTCTCTCAGCCATTGGCCACAGAGTAATAGCTTGATCTCATTTGAAGGGTGATTTGATCTCATTCTCACCCTCCTTTGAAGGGTGAAACATTTTAAGGAATGAAATGGATATTGTGGGGAAGTAAAAGTCTTCTGTTGAAAAATGCAGTGAACCATAGCTTGGTTCTCCAGTCCCTAGTCACTGGCTCCTAACCAGGAAGGTCTGGCACTGCAGAGAGATGGCCAGTAACCCACTCTCAGCTTTAATTTTTATTTCAGAAAAGCTTGTTCAAGAGAGCTTTTCTGAAATAATCTTTGAAGGGACACATCTAGGCAAAGCAGGTTTTCCTCATTTGTTTATTATAGAATAGGTGAGTTACAGTTTTGCAATAAATACATCAAAGAACACAAGGATTGTTCTCTTTTCACTCTAGAGTACAAGGTGAGTCTAGATGGTTGTGGCAGGCAGAATTCCAAGACGGCTGCCAAGTGTAGACATCATGTGTGATCCCCTCCTGCTGGGTGTTGGGGTGGGTTTAGGAATATGATACAATGGTTATTCCCATGATAAGATTATGTTCCACTGCACAGTTGCCTTTAAGAAAGGGAGATTATCTTTGGCAGTCCTGGCCTAAGCAGGAGAGTCCTTAAAAGGAACCGGTCTCTTCCTGAAGAAAGAGATTTGAAGTACGGGAGAGATTCAACCCAAAAGACCTGCTCCACTGATGGATTTCAAGATGGAGGGAGTCATGGAAAGTTGTCCCTGGGACCAGAAAGCCAGCAAGAAAACAAGGACTTTAGTTCTCCAACTCGAAGGAACAGCTCTTCAGCACCCCGAAGCAGCTTGGAAATGGACCCTTATCCAAAGCCTCCGGCTGAGAACCTGGCCTACCTGGCTGCTCATGTCTGAGGTTCAGCAGCTCTGCTGAATTCAGAGCTGAAAAGGGAGTGTTGTTTTAAGCCACACTCTTCAAGTGTGTGGAGACTTGTTATGCAGTAATATCAAACAAGTGAAAACAATGATATTCCAGTTAAATGTGACTTAGATGTTTTTTAAAAGGATGTTTTTTCTTGTCTCCTCTCTTTTTAACCATTTTCAAAGCTTTGATCTGTTTTGCTACCACGTAGTTCTTTCATTGAATATCTGGAAAATGCCATTTTGTCAGATTAAAATCTTTTGTGTCACTCATCAGAGTTTTTTTTTCTCCTTCCACTCCCACTACTTGTGAGTGATTTGAGGTACAGAGGTACAGAAGACTGGGGTATATTATATACATGTTTAGGGCTGGAGAATCAAACCAGAAAACACAGATTTCAAGAATTAAAGCAAATGGTCTGTGTATTTTAAAGTAACTCAGATATGTTTCATTCACTGCCTCTGGTTATCCTGAAACACAGTAACCTTGACGTAATGGTTTCAGAAAAAGGAGTCATGTAAGCATAAATGCCTGAACATTTTAATATCTTTATCAATAAACATTACTAGAAGGCCATGCATGTGAATCCATGCTTTTCCTGAGGAAAACCTGCATTTTATCTGCAGCTTCCTGAGAGCACAGCTGGGTCTTATTACCAGGGTAGGCCGCACCATGGGAAGCAGGCCTACACTTTTTAAACTACAAAAGGAAAGCTGATCTTCATTAATTAGATGTCTAGATTAGGCAGACTGACCACTGTCCTATTACACATAACATGATGAAGAGCACTTGTGTTTATATGGCTTGTTGTTCGCTCCACCTAGGTAATCCAGCTAAACCTTACTTGCTGAGATAGTCTAATAAGCACAAAGGCAGGGTTTGGTGTTAGATCAAAAATGAGATCAAGCTGTGACTCTGTGGCCGATGGCTGAGAGAATCCTGTACTACAACAAAGGGAGCTGAGTGGGCAGGGTGGCGTCTTCCTACAATTCAGTTCAGGAAAGATGTCATCTCTAACACTGCTACTACATAATTCAGGAAAGTGAAAATATTAACAAGCCAATGATTCATAACTGGGCTCACCACTCAAAACCCGTATTCTCTGCCTTTGTGAAAACCATGGAACTGAATGAAAAGAGAAGCCACCTAATTTTAGAATTAAGCAAATGTGGACAATGGGTCTGAGAATAAAGAAATTTATGCATCACAGACCCTCACCTGAATAATGATTCGCTCTTTTAATAAAGAAGAAAGAATTCCAGGAAAAAAATTAACTCAACAGGCTCTAATCTGGAAGAATTCAGAATCTGCAAATCTGGCAAATCATGATTTAGGTTTTACCAATTTTAACCCAAGTCTTCCCAGGTGCTGAAGTCAGCACTGACTTGAAAAGCTATTGCGTTAAGTAACTGTAAACTTTGTTTGCTTCAACTTCTTACACCTGCATCTTTGTTGTGTATGTAATCATGTTGAAGGCAGACCCTCCATGCTCAAAGGACCTTGGTTAATGCCCACACGAGGCTTGTCAAGCAGCCAGTGACTTGCCCTTTCTTTGTGAGTGACTAATATCAACGCTGGCTCCTAAAGAAAGACACTGTTCATAATCGCCCAACAATCTGTTAAGTGAAAACATATGGATAGGCTTAGGCAAAGCCTGCCAGGGGTCTTTGCTGAATGGAAAACAGGTGCTCTCATTCTGTGCCATATAATACCCCATCTACCCCCAGGTCCAAAGGTTAGAGGACTAATAGCTGCCTCGTGGTAATCAGGGGAGCCAAGACACTCGCCCTGGTGAAACATCTGGGACATATTTTACATACTTGCAACATATGCTTCAGGTTCAATTAAAGTGAGGCTTTGGCACATTTATTAATCTTTTTTACTTTTATCCTATAAGAGGACCCACTGACCTGACCCCACTGTTGTACCATATGAGAAAACAGAGAAATAATGAGAGCTAGAGGTTAGTATTTGCTCGTATAGCAAAAAACACATTTGTTTTCTCATGAAATTCCATTACGCATGACTCTATACACAAACGTTAAATACAGGAACCAATGAATTTTTAAAAGTAGGAAATTACCCTTCTCCCCTCAGACACACTAGTAGCCAAGACTAAAGACATTCACGGCCGTGAGAGCCAGTCGAGAGATGGAAGCTGGCAAATGGAAACGCACAGGGTCCTTTCATAGAGTAAAAACTTTGTATCTCAAGATGTCCCCTCTAGGATTCTTCCTCTATTATGCAGGCACTCAAAATTTTATTGTAAATTATTTCATTTGAGATTTTTTGGTTCAGATATGATTTTTATGCTATCAACTGCATTTTGAGTAAAAAAGAAAAACCTTTTTTATGTTTCACTGCAATTGAGGGCTGGATTTATGAAAATTGGGTAACAATCCTTTCACGTGGAAAACACATTGCTGGTGGCCTCCTGTACAGAAGAATGCAGTTCACTACACAGTGCAATTTAAGCGCTCACTTTCAATCAACTTTGGTAACTAGATCTGAAAATGTGTTAGAAGCAGCGTGTTGACTGCAGACAACCAAACATTAGATTACAGTAGATGTTCCTCCAGAGCTTGGGGGTTTCCGCCTGGCATGTTCCGCCTGACATCTATGTTTTGGTCAGCTGGTTAACCAGGTGTATCTATTGGTTACCCAAAAGCTGAACAGCCTCCCCATCACAAAATGACCATAAGAAGGGGATATCAGAAGTATAGAATATCAACCAACTGGCCAAAAAATATAGGTTGACTTCAAGCAGGGACCCTGAAGTACTAGACTTCACTAAGGGTTTCCATTTATTAACATTTCTGGGGAAACTCCTGCTGCCGGGATGGATCTTTATGGTGGCTTTAATAATAAAGCAGCAACAAGCAGGAGAAAATGGCCCTAAATGGATGGCAGCTCAGTGTTTATCAGCGGAGAAATGATGATTCAGAGCTGGTATGTTGAGTTAAAATACAAGCTCTCTACAGCTCTGCAACTGACCTTAACAATAAATCACATCGTTTATTGCCAGAAGTGTATGCTCATGTTATTTAACAGTAAAAACAAGCACATATGTGTTTTTGCAGGAAGGAGATTTCGTTGCTTATGTTCGATGAGGCTGCTAATGACTAAATGCTGTACAGAAGGAACATTTCACATAAAAGCTCTATCAACTTAAAAATGGTTGAAATAGCCTCACAGGGAGGAAGTGAGCGTGTGTGTGTTTCCATTCTCCTTTAAGCATTGACTATTAGTTAAGAAAAAAGATCAGTTGGGATAGGTTACTGATCACTGGGAATTTTTACTTCCTGACATCTCTAATGCTTCCTTCCAGCACAGAAACTGTTACACTGGGACATAACTATACATTTCTACTGGAATCACAAGTCAAGGGCATAAATTAAGATGTACTGTTTTTCTCCTTCAAAACATTTCATTGCTTTACTATAACACAAGTCAGATAGATTCTAGTGAAAGTCAAAATCTAGTTTTATATGCTGAACAATGCGAACATAATGAACGATAATCTCTCCCTCACTTCCCAGTCTCACTGCAGGAGGTTTTAGATTTTAGGCCTGGAACTTCCCAGACATGATGATGGAACAGCCAGCATCGCCGTCCTCCCGGCTCTAGAAAGCAGCCCTTGTGACCCAGCCACTGCCGTGGAACAAAGTCATTCTAGTTCCTACTTCCCGTTGCCCCCTCTGCTAGCTGTTATCCACAATGGTGACTGTCCCCAAGCCACCAGCCTTGGAATGGGGCTTTCCTGACTGAGGAACCATGGTCATCCCAAACCTAGGCAAGGGCAGTGAGAATTGGGGATATTTAAAAGTCCTCTGGATGCTCCAGACTTGTGTGTCCTTTTGCAGAGCAATTCTTTGAAAATCACAGAGGACAATACCCGTGTTCAACTCGTGCAGCCGATATTTTCCACTCCCCTCTTCCCCCCAAACATAGCTCGATTTGTAAACCTGAGACAGGACAAATTTTTGCCCTTCAAAAACAGTCATCACTGCTGTTATCTTCATGAGAGCTATCAAATTCCAGACAAGCTGAATTACATTTTTTTGTTCCTGGCAGAAAAATATTTGACCCAGCTCTGGACAAAAGTGAAGAGGATTTATAGCCCTCTCTCCCTCTCTGCAACATGCAGCGGCATTGTTAGGATGATAAACAGCACTGTCCAATTTTCTGGACTCAAACACTTCAACTCTTTTTTTAACTGTCTGTGAAAACAGTGTCATGTCTCCATTCCCCGTCCCCAGGTCCCCGAGTGCTGGAGAGATAATTACCTTGTCATCTTTGTCTTCTTCTTCTTCCTCGTCCTCTAGCATGTCCTCCACTACCTGCAGACAGAAACAGAAGTCGCTTTGTGCTTGTAATGGAGAGAATTTTGTTCTGTCATTTGGAACCTTTCCGAAGTGAAAACTTTATTAACATTTGAAACGGATGCACTGAGAAAGAATATTTGATCTAGAGATACCAATGGGAAAATGCTCTTCCTTTAATTGATTAAAACCAGGAAACTGAGTCTGCATCAGGGCAACCCTGTTTAAGAGAAATGTTTCGTGACAACTTAAAGAATTTGAAATATGCAGAAGGAAAGGAACATTTATTTGGAGGATGCCTTAAATCAGGAAATTTCCTTCCTACCTATTCTATTGTCTGTATTAATCAGACACTTTTCATTTGGAGCTAGATAGCTAAGCATGAAACAGCTCTGCTATTTCTAATTTACTTTTTACCAAACTCTAAGATAAAAAACTATGTCTGTTAATTAATTCATGTTGGTGGTTTATGGCACAAAACTGACAATGACTTTTATGGCTCAAATTTTATTTTTACTTTTTCTTTCCTAAGCAAATAGTTCAGATTGTATTATGACTCAAATTTCAATTCTTAAGTATAAATGTCGATGATACCTCTATCACTTTTTTATTTTTGTGGATTACCTGAAACTCTAATTTTACTTCTCTGTGATTTTACACAAGGCTTATATGATAAAGATGGATATTATTATTATATTATTCAATAGAATCACAGTAGGCATATTTTTAGACCTTTCTCCCAGAGCTAGAGATACCTCAGCCTCTTTTCCTGCACCCTTTTGATGCAAACAGGAATATTCCCTGAGTGAAAACATCAATAACAAAGACTGCATTACCAAGAGAGTCACGTAAACTGAGATGACATGTCAGAACTCTCAGTTATTCCTAATAATTTTTCTTGAATATTCCAAAAGCATTAGCTGATTTAAAAGAATATCCCAACAACAACTTGCAGGTCTCATGAACCTGGATCTATCCCAGAGTATCTGACAACTTATAAGTAGGTTCCGAAGTTAATGTCATACTTTAAATCTTCTATTAAATAGCAGAATTGTGTGGTCTTTCATTTGAACAGTTAGAATTTCAAAAGAATCATAGTAGCACAATATGTGGTTTCTGATATCTGATGCATTACGCCTATATGAGGATATAAAAAGCAATTCAGCCTTCAACCAGAAAGATACACTTTTGACGTTCTCTCTAACTGTATTCAGCCACTCCATAAGCATTTACTAAAACCCTTTGTCCAAGGAACACAGTGCTGGGTACTGTGGGAATACAAGTATGTCATCTCTACCCCTATCAGCCCTCAAGTGGCTTACAATTCAGTAGAATTAAGTAGAGACTATCAAATAATCTTCAATGTTGACTGCTTTTTTTTGAGACAGAATCTCATGCTGCCATCCAGGGTAGAGTGCTATGGCATCATCATAGCTCATAGCAACCTTCAATTCATGGGCTCAAGCTATCCTCTTAACTCAGTTTTTCTATTTTTAGTAGAGAGGGGGTCACGCTCTTGTTCAGGCTGATCTTGAACTCATGAGCTCAAGTAATCCACCTGCCTGGGCCTCCCAGAGTGCGAGGATTACAGGTGTCAGCCACCACGCCAAGCCAATGTTGACTTTTAATTTCCTCAAATTTGAGGTACTGGCTTGGTGCAGTGGCTCTTGCTTGTAATCCCAGCAATCTGGGAGGCTGAAGTGGTTGGATTGCTTGAGCTCAGGAGTTCAAGATCAGCCTGAACAAGTGGGAGACCCTGTCTCTGCTAAAAATAGAAAAACAGCCAGGCATTGTGGCGAGCACCTATAGTCCCACCTACTTGGGAGGCTGAGGCAGGAGGATCTCTTGAGCCCAGGAGTTTGAGGTTGCTGTGAGCTAGAACACCCTGGCACTCTACCCAGGGTAACACAATGAGATACTGTCTGAAAAAAGAAAAAGACAACAATAGCAACAATGTAAAATGAAGGTGACATATGCCACTATCCCAAATCGGGCTGTTTGTGTGAGAGGTTTAAAACAGAAAAGAAGCTACAAGGTTTGGGGTACAACATTGCAGCTAAGCTTCATAAAAATTTTAAAAATAATTACTTTGTACTTCAGCAAAATTACCTCTTAGATTTAAATCAAGTAATTTTTTTTGCTAAAATTATCCATGCACAGTCATATCAAATGTGTCAAGAAAAAGAAAAGTAAATACTACACTTTTACTCCTCTGAAAAACTCAAGCAGTATTATAAGATCGTTAGAATTAACAACCTACTCTATGCCTCTTCTCTTCAGCACTTATCACCCTGCAGGGGCTACGAAGGCTTAAATCTTTAGCAGATCATAAAGTACACAGGGTGTTCCAGAGCCATTTGTTGAGTGAATAAATGAAAGAATCATCTTCCCTTCTTATCTCTGAGCACACTTTGGGGTGAAGTGCTTGTCACTTATCTCCCAGAACTGATTCAGTTCACCCAGAAAGACTTACGCCTAATCAATGATGCAGATTAATGAAAACAAATATTCAAAATGCTTTCAAGTATTTGCTTGGAAATAGAACCCAGGAACTTTTAACCTCCAGGATCTGGAGATCTCCACTATCTTCAAATTAATTTTCAAAAACCCAAGATATGATTGAATTATAGCAAAAATCACTAGCTCAATTTACACATTTTACAAACAGCTGTGGATCTCTTGTTCAAGGATGACTCAAAGAGGCCTTCAGAAACAGGCTCTTCCTTTGCAAAACCCAAACTGTTTTTTACCCTGCGTGGTGGGTAATTGGCTATGCACAATTGCTCCACAAATGTGCAGCCAGAACCACCCAGTGCAACCGTTTGCTTTTACATTTGGCAGAAAAGTGTTGTGTTAGTGAGAGGCCTTTTTGCCGTGTTTTAGCGTTCCAGGGAGGGCTTTTCCCCTCTCCTCTGGTTCCTTCTTAATGTGACATCATAAACATCTACAAGCGAGGATTTATAATGCAAAGGGTTTCCTATGGATGCCTTCAAGCTGCCTGAGAATGTGTCCCACTCTTACATTTTGCTCAGGTGAAGCCGATGGTGCCTTAGAAACTGGAGATAACAGTGCCTGTCCCACTGTGTTGATGAAGGATCCAGTGAGAGGGTGCATAGAAGGTGCCAGCATCGACCTGTGTCTCAGTAAGTACTCCAGCAATAAAACAAGGCCAACTTAATATCTTCCATGTTCATTTTTGGAAATTAAGTTATATATTTTTCCCCATGTAAAATATTCTGTATATTTAATGACATATATAATTCTGACTCATGTTTTCCCTGGCACCAAGACACAAATAAAGGGGTACAGGTAGGGATGTGGAGAAAGACTCCTAACTCAAATGGTGATGCTTTCACATCTCATCTCAGGCTATAACGGCCCAGTGAGGTGGATGGACATCAGGACAAGAGTGTCTCAGAAGCTGGGCTGTGCTCAGGGACACAGAGAGCTCTAGCCAGATGCAATGAATGTAGAAACTGCCAACTGAGGCTTTAAAAACAAACTATATACATCACTGAAGTGCATTTAATGACTGCACAAAATTGCAATCCTTCCCAGAGAGCTCAAATAACACCTGCTATTTAGAATGAGCGTGCGGGAGTTTAACACTTAACCAAGGAAAACAAATTAAGAAGTCCTCGTCTCAAATTCTAGCTCTTTCCTCTTCAAATAAAACCAAATAAGCACTATATAGTTTTGTTTTCAGGTATACAAAGTCCAATGGCCCAAATATTTGTCAGCAATGTTTTAATAACAACATATATAGGATTTCCTCGGTGGAGGTGGGGGGTGAGGAGAAGAAGAGTGAGAAAACAAAAAAATGCGGGTGGCAGAAAAGGCACGTTACAAAGGGGGATTTTTTTTCTCTTTTTTCTTAAGGGGGGATATCTCGGATCAGTTCTAGAAATCTCTTTCCAAATTATGCTTTCTGATACCTTGCTTGAAAGCAAGTAGTATTAATCAAACAAAGGAAGGGCACCGGGGAAATCAGAAGATGTAATGCAAGCAGTTAAAAGTGACACGACCTTCTGTAATGTCGCTCGGCACAGACTTACATGCCACACACTGGAAGACCGTCTTGAAAGAAACTGATTCTTGGTACTGTTCCTTGAATGTAATACTAATAAAGATGACATTTAAAAAAACACACATAGACAGCCCCAATGCGGTGTGCCAGCTACATTGCAGCCAAAGAATAAGCAGATAACATTATTTTAAAAAGCATAATATTTCTTCATCCATACTCAATATTTGCAGAACATTTGCTATGAACATATAATATCTGGCTGTTACGTTTTAAAAATACATTTTCAAAGTGAAACAAAAGTGTATCCATAGACTACAGATCTCATATGGTTGTAGGGGGCTCTTTTAATATTATGAGACTTTGATTGTAATCTCACACCAACAAAACATTTTGTGATTTTCAAGGAAGTAGAACATTATTAGACTAAAAATGTTAATAATGACATTGGTATCCGAATAAAAAACAAGACAGTATGTTTGGAATTATTCCACTAGGTGATGTAAAGGGGAGGTGGCCAGAAGGATGCAGTAACAGGAAGCCCGATGAACAAGGCAAAGTGGCTTCAGGGCAACATCATCATCACAGTCACCACGAGACGGTGGGCACCAATTTAGGGTCCATGTTTAAATTGACAAGAGGGGTTCAAGAGCCCATGACTCACTCTTAAAACACTTCATGTTATAATTTTCCCAGAAAGAAAGTCTTTTCACTTATTTAAATCCCTCTAAACAAAAAGAATCTTGGTTTTGTTACCATCGTAAAATAAATATTGAGTACTGTGAAGCCAAAGCCTCTTGAAAACCAATGCTGACACAATCCAGTTTCATTCGTGTATTTACTTCTTTTCCTTGGAAATAATCTTTGAATTAAATGGATGTTTTGCTATGTTCAGAGTGAACAGTTGCACAATTCAAATCGCTTTACTCAAACATGGTCTATAAAATACAACACATGTAAAGAAGAAATCACTGCTGTCCAGATGTGCAACTGCAATGTGAAAATATTAAAGAAAATTGACAGAAAAGAAGCAAGTTTCACATTTAGTTTCACATTCATAGAACATCCAAATGTGTACAGATGCTTATATTTGGATATATTACAAACTAAATGCCTATTTCCACCCTAAAGATAGGGAAGAATTTGGGCAGAGCAGTGTTCTTCCACATGGTCTGAAGTTCATTTTTATATCATTGTGTGTAAACCAAGCAGAACATGCATCTGCATGCCAATGGGTTTATCACAGGAGTGCAGGCTTAACATGAAATCGTGGAATGCCTGTGGATCAGCAAGTTGCATAGAACCACTCAAATAACTTCAGATCACTTGAAAGTACCTGAGGTCAGGCTGAAGATTTGGGGGTCAACGAGATGTACAGATGAGTGCTTGTGCAGACGTTTTTACAATAGGACAACTTCTTCTAAGATTTTAGAGAAGGAACTTTTGCAAAGTAAATGGCACAATTAAACTGCATCTATATAACATACTCCATGTTTATAAGAATAACAAGACTCCAACATGTCTGGGATATACTGCTTCACCCAGTGTATCTTGAAAGCAACCACATGTGTGATGGCTGCTTAGTTTGATTCACGCTATTAAGGATTTGACCTTGGAGTATTTCAGCTATAGCAGTCATCAAGATAACTGAACCACTAGATGTAATAATAATTAGTGTGTGATAGGCTTGCCAGTGAGGCTGAATCTACTGCAATACAAAAGAAGGCAGACTAAAAAGAAAAGCCTCGGTACTTACTGCTAAAAGACGCCCTGATTTTTACAGAGACACTCAGATACAATTATTTCTCCTTGCAGAATGCATTTCCTTGGCTCATTCTGAAAAGTGCCACATTGTAATTTTGTCTGATTCTTAATAGGAAATGTGGCTTTAATATGGCTATCAGATGACTTCTGATGCACGCTACTGATTACATAAGCCCGTACTCTGCACAGCAACAGTGGTGTCCTTATTTGCAGCGTAATGCACTTCACTGCAAGGTGCAAAGACAGTAAATTTACCTTACTGGCCAAGAGTGTGTAACCTTTATTTTCTTAAGTGTCAGCTTAATATGCAGAAGAAGCCTTCCTTTAAGAAAGGCTAAACAATAACTAACATAAATTCTATGATCAGTACAAGCATCTTAAATGAATTTCTTTTCATATTTCCTTCTCAGTATCTTAAATGTCACTCTTATACTTACACAAAGCACTGTGACCAGAATTCTAGTGTTTATCTGAACTATGTCTCCATCTAAAGGTTTTACAATGTATTGTATTTTTTGCTTGCAGGAAAATTCTAATCTTGGTATCTTTAGGATATTGCATTAATTTATAATTCAACCGAGCAGGAAAGAATAGTTCAACTATTAACCCAGAATGTGTTTTTTAAATAGTAATGCTTTCTTTAAACTATATTATTTGTCAGGTTAAAAAACTACACAAAATGCTTCCCAAAATTCAATTGTTTAATGTGCTTCACAAGTAAAATTAAAATATAGCTAGACTTACCACTCATTTATTTTATAAAATGTAATGTTTTCAAAGCAAAATATTTTTACATATAATATGTATGTTTTAGAGACAAAGCAAAAAACCATATATGTGTATACACATATACATATACATATTTTTTAGAGACAGAGTCATGCTCTGTCACCCAGGCCGGAATGTAGTGGAGTGATCATAGTTCACTGCAGCCTTGAACTCCTTTCTGGCCTCAAGTAATTTCCCACCTGAACCTCCCAAAGTGTTGAGATTATAGGTGGGAGCCGCTGTACCTTGACCTATTTTTATATATTAATAACAAACAGAGGTCAAATACAAATGAAAATTATGCACTTATCTCTATATTTTGAGCCAAATTTCTATTCCAGAACCACAATTTTCTAACGAGAGGCACAATTTTAAGTGCTTCAATTTTTGTAAACAACCTTAGAAATTTTTGCCTTTAGGTATCTAATGAAAGATCCACGTTATCTATTTAAAATATTTTCTATTAAGAAAGAAAAGGGAGTGTGTGTGGCCTTTTGGGGGTGCTATGTCCTGCCATCTTTCCCTAAACACTTTGCTTCAACCCATCTTTAAAGCTGCAATAGGTCAGTTCTTTTTCAGGTAAATGCATAGTTCAGCATATGTATTATAGCAAATACTACACTTCTAGAACATTAGAAATCTTTAAAGAACAGAATTTGAAAAAAAAAAAAAAGCCCTTCAAAACATTTACCTTGGAGATTAATGTTAGAAACTTTGGGACCATCCTGACCTGTCATTTGGTTTGAACACCTTTTATAAAAATTCATAGCAGCTCCCTATTTTAACCAATATTTTGCTGTGGATAATGGAGAGGATGAGTGGAATGGGTGTACATTTGCAGAGAAAAATATTCTGACACTAATTTAGGTTCTCTTTTTCTTTTTCTTTTACCTGGAATATTTTAAGGCCTGAGAACATTATGTCAGAAAACTTAACTTTAAAAATGGAGCATGTTTTGAATGTCAAAAAATCATAGAGTCAGAAAACCAGTTCTTTTCTTATATCCCTTTTCTATAAATAATAATTTTTAAAATCTTTTTATATAAAGAATAATCACCTTACAAAAGAAAGTCCTAGTGGGTTCAGACCTACATTTGGACTGAAAAGAATGTCTGTGGTGAGTGTTGAATTGTAGCATAAAGGCCTGAATGGAAAGAAAGTTCAGGAAACCTCACACAAAACCTCCAAGCCGTTATATCATGAGCTTCCCACAATGTAGCGCAGAGCCCTACGTTCTAGGAAAGCTGCCTGGGCCACTTACCATTTCTGCTTTATGTAGTGTACTGTGTGATTGCCAAATTAGTGTATAATGCATTGATAATATTTATAGTACCAACATTTAGTTAAATAACCTTTATGTAAGATTTATGTTGATTTTTTTATTTCTCATTTAATGGCAAATTATGAAGAGCATGTTTCATAAAGATAATTCTCCATTTAAATTCATCAGTCCATTAAATATTAAAATTATGTTTCTGATGCAATCGAGAACAAATTTGTCCAGCTTCAGTGATTATTTGCACTCATAAAAATTAGGCTTGATTAATAAAATTTAAATGCTTGATTAAGTTGACATTTTCATGTTCCATTCTGATTTATTAAAATGAGTCCCTGTCGTCAGGCTGGTGTGGGGTTACCTTTCCCCTCCTCTTGCCCAATGTCCTGAACAAGCCTCTTAGAAAGGCGGATTTTGCCTTTAGACGCAGTGATGGTTTCTGTGAAATGCCCTGCTCTGTGCTTACAGCACTGCTTGCCTTTGTCTTTATATACTGTGCTGGGTGGATTACAATAATCATGAAAGATTATTCTTTCAAATATCTATGGTTATGGACTGTAAAATGGCATACACTTAGAGTATTTCTGTAAATTTCAGTTATCAATAAGCTTTAATCTGTTGAAGACTGCTTTTGCTCAGATTTCTTCATATGCTTAAAAAAATTGATATATATTTTTTATTTTTATGAGACGTAGACATAGTGGGGGGATTACAGACATAGAAAATCTTCTGTGGCAATGCCACTGTCTTTGTCTACAAGCCTAAAACCAAGAAGAATAACTAATAGCCATGAGAAACCACCCACTGCGACAGGACTTACAAGGGAGCTGAAGAGAGGTAGTGACTCAGATGATGTCTAAACCCTGGCTCGCCCTGCTTTGTACGCGGTAAGGTGCTCAGCTGTCATTTACTGAGCACTTACTATATGCTCAACCTGTAATGCTGTCTCTTAAATCCTCAGAAGACCCCAATGGATAATATTATCCCACGTTACTGGTGACAAAATTGAGGTACAGGGAATGAATTAATTTGGATAGCTAACATGTAGAAAGTTTGAAATTTAATTCTAGGTCTTCATCATTTCAGTTTGGGCTCTTAACCTCTGCCAATTGCATGAGTGTTGTGCTAATAACTTATTTATAAGATATTTTTGTTGTTTCCTATGGGAATATAACTTATTTGGGAGCCTTGTTTAGGTGACCTGACTTTCTCTTGTTTAAAGCAATGCTACCAGAAACTGAGTTGTGTTCGAAAAAAGTGATAGTGTATAATAGTTATTCTGGATTTTTTTTTTTTTTGGTACAATGAAGTAAATTCAGTAACAAATGACAGAAAATGTCCTTGGAGGTGTTTGATCACTGAAGCATATTATTCCAGTTCTATTAATATGTACATGATAGTAGAAAGACCTTATAGTTGTATAATGTTGGCAAATGTATCTCAGATAATGCTTAAAAATGAATATTCTGAACTATTGGTCTCCCCAAATAGTTGTGAGTTTTAAACATTTTCCATAGGCAAATAAAGATGTTATCATCTAGTTTCCACTTTTAGTTTGTTAACTGAGGTCTTATAATTTCTTGTCACCTTTCTGAACCAGTAAGATCTCCACAAACCTTGTGTGAAATCTTCTTTCAACACCACGCCCACAAGGGCATAATTATCAAGACAAGCAAAGTAAACCAATTACAAGGTCACAAGTCAGCCAGAGGGCCAGCCCCATGTCCCACATCCTTCACCATAAAGTTTCTAAGAGTTTGGCTATCTCCCAAGAGGAGAGCGCAAAACTATTTAGAAGGGGCAGGAAATCACCAGAGTTGGGTAGGATGGCACAGCCACCTGATGCCAGCTGTAGGTGTCCTTTACTCTTCTCTCCCAAGTCTTAATCCCAATACAGAAATGACAACATGGTAGGGGTAGATTTTTGGAAGGAGAACAGAAATGACAAAACCGCTTAGCTGACACATGGGTAGATACTCGGCTGAGCATTTTGAAGAACCATCAAAAGGTGAATTCTTTGGCTCTGTGGGAGGCTTTGAGGGGAGCTTAGGGAGTTGGTTTTTCAGTGACTCTCTGGGGATTTAAGTGGTCAACTGTGAGAAAACTCAGCCATTTGCTGGTGCAAGACCTTCAGGTTTTCTTCCTTCAAAATTACCCAAACAATTTGTTTACTAAGAAAGGAGCTGGATTTCAGGAGGAAACACCTTGGTAAGCACTGAACTCCTCTTTGGCCCATTACATTCTCCTGCACATAGCTGGAGAATCTGAACATGTGGGAAGAATTCAGGGAGATGGTGGGGGCTAAAATATGAGAGTAACTGGAAACATTCTGGCAACTGCCATTAACTTTAAACTCCGCATCTCTCTGCTGAGTCCTCATAGATGTAAAGCAAGAAGTGTGCATTCCAGGGAACAGGAGCTTTAGTAAACTGACTTTTGAAAATAGAAGAGTTTTCCTTAAGTCTTTCTCTATATGAACTGACATGTCACACACTGGTGATACTCAGCTCAGCTTGCACTAGTGTACAATTTTATCTTTCCAATTTTAAGCTCAACTGCAGTTTGAGAATTGAGTAAGAGGACAGCCAATAAACTCAAGACACATTAAAGGCAAATGTGGAGTTAATAAGTGTAAGGACAGACTTGCAGTGAAGAGCAATCACTGCAGAGAGAGGTTTGGCCCCTCTTTACATATCCAGCACGCACACACACACACATACACATCTGGGAAGATCTACGGGCTTCTGTCTGCATGTTCCACATATCAGATGCAGGAAACAGATCTCTGTCACTGCATCTGTTATATTCATGTATTTCATTTAGTGGTTTGGCTCTCTCACTAGACCACAGACTGTCCTGAGCAGGGCATGTGTCCTGAGTGAGGATTGTGTCCTGAGCAGGCAGTGTGTCCTGAGCGAGGAGTGCATCCTTAGCAGGGCATGTGTAATGAGTGAGGAGTGTGTCCTGAGCCAGGCATGTGTCCTGATTGAGGAGTGTGTCCTGAGCAGGGCGTGTATCCTGAGTGAGGAGTGTGTCCTGTGCAGGGCGTGTGTCCTCAGTGAGGAGTGTGTCCTGAGTGAAGAGTGTGTCCTGAGTGAGGAGTGTGTCCTGAGTAGGGCGTGTGTCCTGAGTGAGGAGTGTATCCTGAGCAGGGTGTGTGTCCTGAGTGAGGACTGTGTCCTGAGTGAAGAGTGTGTCCTGAGCCAGGCATGTATCCTGAGTGAGGAGTGTGGCCTGAGTGAAGAGTGTGTCCTGAGTGAGGAGTGTGTCCTGAGCAGGGCGTATGTCCTGAGTGAGGAGTGTATCCTGAGCAGGGCGTATGTCCTGAGTGAGGAGTGTATCCTGAGCAGGGCGTGTGTCCTGAGTGAGGAGTGTGTCCTGAGTGAAGAGTGTGTCCTGAGCCAGGCATGTATCCTGAGTGAGGAGTGTGTCCTGAGCAGGGCGTGTGTCCTGAGTGAGGAGTGTGTCCTGAGCCAGGCATGTGTACTGAGTGAGGAGTGTATCCTAAGCAGGGCGTGTGTCCTGATTGAGGAGTGTAAGCTGGGTAAGGAGTGTGTCCTGAGTGAGGAGTATGTCTTGAGAGAGGAATGTGTCCTGAGTGAGGAGTGTGTCCTGAGTGAAGAGTGTGTCCTGAGCCAGGCATGTATCCTGAGTGAGGAGTTTGTCCTGAGCAGGGCGTGTGTCCTGAGTGAGGAGTGTGTCCTGAGCCAGGCATGCGTTCTGACTGAGGAGTGTGTCCCGAGCCAGGCATGTGTCCTGATTGAGGAGTGTGTCCTGAGCAGGCCGTGTATCCTGAGTGAGGAGTGTGTCCTGAGTGAGGAGTGTGTCCTGAGCAGGGCATGTGTCCTGAGCAGGGTGTGTGTCCTGAGTGAGGAGTATGTCCTCAGTCAGGCATATGTCCTGAGTGAGGAGTGTGTACTGAGCAGGGCGTGTGTCCTGAGTGAGGAGTGTATCCTGGGTAAGGAGTGTGTCCTAAGTGAGGAGTATGTCCTGAGCAGGGCGTGTGTCCTGAGTGAGGAGTGTGTCCTGAGCAAGGCGTGTGTCCTGAGTGAGGAGTGTATCCTGGGTTAGGAGTGTGTCCTGAGTGAGGAGGGTATCCTGGGTGAGG
>NW_003852412.1:28123150-28135134 GCF_000181295.1 Otolemur garnettii
AGGAGTGTGTCCTGGGCAGGGCATGTGTCCTGAGTGAGGAGTGTGTCCTGGGCAGGGCATGTGTCCTGAGTGAGGAGTGTGTCCTGGGCAGGGCAGGTGTCCTGAGTGAGGAGTGTGTCCTGAGCAGCGCATGTGTCCTGAGCTAGGAGTGTGTCCTGAGCAGGGCGTGTGTCCTGATTGAGGAACGTGTCCTGAGCAGGGTGTGTGTCCTGAGCAGGGCGTGTGTCCTGGGCATCTCTGAACAGCATCTAGCACTATTGGTTCCTGTCAATGTTCAATAACATTCTGCTGAATGAAAATAGTGATGCATAAAAACTAGGCAATTTTTGATTTGGAAAGAAATGGATTTAACTAAAATGTTATTTATTTTGAGACAGAGTCTCACTCTGTGCCCTGGGTAGAGTGATGTGGCATCATAGCTCACAGCAACCTCAGTCTCCCAGGCTCAAGTGATCCTTCTGTCTCAACCTCCCAAGTAGCTGGGATGACAGACGCCCACCACAAGGCCCAGCTAGTTTATCTACTTTTAAAAGAGATAGGGTTTCACTTTTGCTCAGGCTGGTCTCAAACTCCTATGCTTGGGCAATCTACCTGCCTCGGCCTCCCAGAGTGCTGGGATTACAGGGTTGAGCTACTGCACCAGCCTGACTAAAATATCGATTCATTCATCTAGCTTTTCTGGCCAACTGTGATGCTGCTATATCTAAGACATTTTGCTCTGTGCTGGATTAGATACACAAATGGGAAGATAAAATTAGAGTAATCACAGGCTGGTTTGGAGAAGTGAGCCAATTATTATGGTAAGAGTGCTGTGACTTATATTATTATAGTTTATTTCTAATTTGGTCTTGAGGTCCTCTTGAAAGTGACCATAAGTTGAGATAGACCCTTTCTAGGAGAGCACTGACCAGGGAAAGTCAGGTTCTGTGTGTTGGTCAGAGGGACACATGAGGTGAGCCTCAAATGTGTGAAACAGAAGAAATTTACTACTTCCTGGTCCCAGAGAGGTTAGGGGTGCCAGCAGGGACCAAGGGAAATCTGGAGGTGGCACAGAGCGGCATAAGCAGGTGGGGCAGGGAAGAGAAAGGAAGGATCCGAGGGTCTAGGCCTTTATTACACCCATGGGAATCACTTCTTGGTTTGTTTAAAGAAAACAGTGTGAAGGGGGAACTTACAAACTCCAAACTGGTGCTGACCATCAAGTTTATTATGGTCAGCACTGTGAAGTGTGCTGGGTTTGGGGTTAGGGCGATGAAGATCAAGTGGGCCACATCTTCAAGAACCACATAGCCAACGGTGATGGGGCACTTCTGGGTGGCAGATAAGTCATGTCAGACCTAATATAAGTACACATATGGCTTTCCAGAAGAATTGATAACCAGTGCTTACCCAGGCATGAAAGTATAAACTGTTAAAACCTTATGGGGTGTCAAATTAGCATAGCTATCAAAAATCTTCAAAATGTAAACAGTGTCTCCCAAAAATTCTTCAAGGACGTTGCCAAAGGACATTACCAGAAAAGTGCCCAAAGATTTGTTTAGGACTTTCTTTATAGCACTGGTAAGGCAAAAATATTTGAAACAAACATTTCTAAAAACAATGTTTAAACATTAAAAATATATAGTATTCGTATAGTGAAAAATATGCACCCATTAAAAACACTGTAATATAAGATTTTTCAGAATATGAGGGATACCTCTAGCTATGTTGTAGGAGATAAAAAGTAGGTCGGCTAACAGTGGGTTCAATGTGGTCCAGTTTTTTAAAAAAGTATCTGGGAGCCGAAAGAAATATACATTTATATTCGTGAATGTATTTTTAAGAAAACAGTAGACAGCACAGAGAGAGCATGTAGGACATTTGGGAAGCCACAACTATACTCCACTCTAGACGCTCCCTGGGACCACCCCACACTTCCTCTCCAGAGGCCATCGACCTACCATCTTTCAAAGCTCTTCTTTCCTCCAGGCAAAAGGGCCTTCTTCAATCCATTTCTCAGCGAGGGGGCTTCAACCCCTGTGAATGGGGTGACCACCTGCTCCTGACCCCAGCCAGGTCCCCTGCAAGTGCATGGCACAGCTGGAGGAGGGACCCCAGAGCTTACTCTAAAGTGATGCGCTGAAGGACAGTCACCAGGGCTACTGCTCGCCAACTAAACCAGATTCTCCACCAGCCCTCCATGCCTGTAGACCTATCCTGCATTGCACTTGGACCTCAGATCCTTCATGTGTGGCACCTGTGGCAAGGATTTCTAGTGTTCCAGCTGCCAGGCAGCCATGCAGCTAATGGAATAGGTGTGCCTCCCCTAAATTCAAGACCCTGCCTGCACTGCTTTTCTCTGCCACATGCTGTCTGCCTCTGCTGAGGTTACTGTCTTATTCGGGGGCTCAGTTTCCCCATTTATCCAAAAGAGAAGCATTCTTCCTTTCTAGCTGTGTCAAGGGGTTGCCTTTGCTGGGCCTGTGGAATGGGTGGATCAGAGGAGAGGCAGAGTACACAGGCCTGGGAGCCCAGGAGAACTAGGTTCTGGTCCAGCTGTGCTGTGTGAGCTTTTCAAAATGGCATAACCTCTCTGTGCCTTGGTTTCCTCTTCTCCCAAGTGGTGAACAGGTTGTCCAGAAGTAAGATGAACAAAAGAGCATGGCATGGTCTGTTTCTTTTCTGTTTCTCACTGGTCTGGTCTACTGTTCCCACCTTTGGCTAAACAAACATTACAGACTCCAACACAGACAAACAAAGCAAACCAAAAAGCACATCAACAGTCTCTCTGGAATACAGGGGACATACAGCTGAAGCTATGGTTTAGATGGGGTCTGCTTATCAGGGGTCTTCTATGCCATACTTGAAGATGTTGAGGAACCACCAATTAGCACAATAACACAATTGGGAACTTTATTTCAGAAGGGTCACCTTCCCACAGGTCTTAAGATAAGAATACAAGGTGCCACTTGGATAAAGTTGCCAGACAAATATAGAACATCCAGTTAAATCAGAATTTCAGATAAATAATGAATATTATTTCATATAAATATGTCCTGCTGTTATCTAAATGTCCAATTTAATTGGGCACCTATATTTTTATTTGCTAAATCTGGCAACTCTAACTTGGGAACAAAGGCATTGGGCAGTAGGACTGAGATTTGAGGAGAACATGCAAAGTAGAAGGCCTGACCGTCAGCTGAGAGGGAGGAGGTGGTGGCAGAGTGATGGTGGTAGGTACTTGGGATGAGGGGAAATCCTGCTGCTCCATGGCCAGAGCCTGATGATGTGATGGTCATCAGTGTGTCGGGACCTCTACTCTGTACTGGAGGTGATTACCCAGCAGGGGTCCCAGGGGATGAACTTTTCTATTGACATCTGATTGGCTGCCGATTTCTACTTCTTATGTTGTGATTGTGTTGGAAAGCTAAAGGTCTGGTTCTTTTCATGGTCCTCTGAAGATTTTTGCAAGCTTATGACCTTCTGAGAAAATTGCTGATGAAATAAGCATGAAGAAGACTAGAGTGATGGTCCATTTTTAGATGTGTTTACAGGCTGTATGACTCAGCGCTGCTTCTGTTAAGAGCACTGACTATGTGGTCGTTTTTAGTACTGAGAAGCAAACACAGGAAACTTGTGGTCTATGCTGCTATCAGTGAACGAGAAAACCCTTATCGAAGGAGAGAGGATCTGACTGTATATTCAAAGTGTTTTGTATACAATGTCCTCTCCTCATTCCGTTTGACTGTGTCCAGCCTCTTTAGATCCTGTTAGGAATATTTCAGAATATTTCATTCATTCTGTATTCAATGCTTCCAAATGATCCACCACAGACTTCTTTGGAACTGAGACTAGTTGTGAAGATAATAAACATGTTTGATTTATAGAAACTCAGGCCAAATAATCAGACGTTTCTTGGGTGGACTCTCACAAATTGTTCCATGAACAGCATTCATGGTGACCAAGGACATTTCCTTTGTACAAGCTTTATTTCTAGAGATAAGTGCTCTGGGCCTAGCTGGAACAGACCTGAGGAGAAACAGCATTCAGTACTTATCTAAAAGGGAAAAGAAGAATCAAGTGTTTTGTCATTCAGGGGAACTACTAAATGTTTCAATATTTACGAAAGTGTTTTGGCAAGGCAAACTTTGTCTCCATTTGTGTCACAGTCACATCCTGAGTCAGAGAATGATTTCATTGATCTGCCCCAGTCTTCAGTGTTTTCACGCCACCATTGATTAGGTAACTGAGAGTGTTGTGTGGGAGGAATATCATGACAGTAAAAATGAATGTTCTTTTAAAGTGTAATTAAAAACACTGCGTGGAGAGATTTTGTGCATCAAAGAAATTCAAAAACTCTGTTCACTAATCTAAAGCCTTCTCAGACTATTTACTCCTCCTGCGCTCACCTGGGAGAGTGGAAAGTGGTCCTGCCTGTCATCAAAGCTTCTGGAATTAACCAGGCACCTGGAGATTCCAGCACCGAGTCCAGAGAGGTTACTGGGCACCTTATAGGAAGGAATTTGGAGACACTTGGAAATTCCTACAAGGCCCTGGACACTTAGAAGGTGGTCCCTGGGGATTGGGGGTGGGCACCTGCTTTAGGAGGCCCCAACACACTGGCTGGGCTGACCCACTCAGCTTCTCTCTCCTGTGGGAGAACTAAGTGATGCCATGAATAGAAGGGGCTGCACACAAGGCCCAGGGGGTAATGAGGGCTCAGCAGATTTTAAACCCAAAGACCACACCTTGGAATTTTCTTTGACTTATAAAACTCCTGCCCACAATCACTGTAATTGGGATAGTTATTATAAGCCCCACAGGCAGCACAGGCGAGAATTTCCCCAGGTCTCAGAGTGAGAGCTCAAACTGAGAGAAGGAAGGCCAACCTATCTTTGATCTCTTTCATGCCAGGGACATTTCTGAATGAAGCATCTATCAAACAGCTTTTTTGTTTTGTTTTGGTTTGCTTTGGTTTTTTTTTCTAGAAAAGCCTAACAATTTTCATGCTAGAAAATTTAGTATCATGGTCCAAGTCTGGATAGATTCAGAGCTAAGATTGCTTATTTTAACAAGTTGGATTGGGACACCGGGGAGGTGAAAGGCGGTTTTCCACCATGACTCTTTTTCTGTGCATCCTCTGAGTGTGTAGCTTTAGCCTCGGGAGTGATTGTCTACTTCTGTCCTGGACAGACTCAGATCATTAAATGTAGCAAAACGCACTGCTGAGGATTACATCTCATCTCTCTCTCCCCATCCAGCACCATGATAGGGAAAAGGCAGGCAATTTCAGTTCCTGGGATCTCTAAGAAAGGACTCTCCTTAACAAACAATAAACACACGGGAAATTCTTTCCTATTTTGGTATCAATCTCAACTATCAGCCAATCTATTGAAGGCAGGATTTTTACCCAGCTAATGCATTCTTTATCTTTCATAGTGTTTCTTTTCTTCTCAACTTCATGTGTCATGGAAATACTGTTTTCTCTCTTTGCTATACAGACCCAAAGGTAATTTTGATTTTTTTCTATAGTTTTCGTCTTAATTGAATTTTGTTAGTTGAATGTACAGCTGTGTCTCTCCAACCCCTCCACTTGCCACCCCCAGAGCAGAAAATTCTCTTTGTCTCTATCTCTCTCTTTCCTAAAATAGAAAGTTTCCTAGTTTGGAATCAGCCAACAGTGTGATTAATGTATCTCAGAGACCTTGTAAAGTTTTCACACATGCTGAAGATTCTTCAGTGTTTGGGGGATACTGATGAGGACTTGGGGTAAAATATCATCCTCTTGTGCTGTACACTGCCCAGGAGCGTCGCTCGGCCACAGAATGGCATCTCTGCAAACACTTCCCCTGAATTTGCATGTATGTGTGTGGATATGTGTGTGTATCTGTGTACTCTGTAACCAGCAAATTATAATCCAGGTTTCTTCTCAAAAAGAGCACCAGTTCAACTGCACAGCTGGGTATGCCAGAAAACACATAATTAGGCAAATTGGATTTAAGAGTTATGTAAGGTCTCAACTGAGCCAGTGAATAAGAAGCTGAATGAGAGGTTGTGATTGCTGCTCTGGTGCCTGGAAAGAACAGAATATGCGGCTATGTGTGTTTCGGGCAATGAAAGGCGATTACTGGGAATTACGGAGTGTAGCCAGCCTTGCATGAGAGTAGACTACAGCGTGTCACAGAGGGCTGTGCTGGGAAGAGAATGTTGTCTGTGGCTAAAAGGGAGAGAATGTGAAAGATGTGCCTAAAAGGAAAAGATTGGGTGAATACTATTTTGGAGTTACATTTAGGAAACTATAAAGGGTGATAGAAAAATTATATAGTATACAATTTTTCAATAAGCTATAAAATGACTTAGAGAATTTTAAGTATAAAAGGACACATCATATATTATTATTTCTTCTCTGAAAGTGGACCTTTCCAGCCAAAGCAGGTATACTCTGGAGAAGGTAGCAAGCAAAGTCTCCAGTTTCAGAAATTTTTACTAAGAATACACAAATGTTGAAGATAAGTCCCTTCATAGCATTATGAAGCTAAAACCAAAGTACCAGTTTTTCCTATTTGCAAATAATCTTATTTGCAAATTTCTCTCAAGGCAACTGAATGAAAAGTAGATATTCTTCTCTTTATAAAATATCCCTGAAATAAATGGGACAGAAAAGCAATTGTCTGACAGTCTATTTTCTTAAAGAAAACATCTGGATTAATTGACAGGACACCAATTCATTTGGGTCTTGTCTCTCAGTGAGAAATTAAAAAGAAATATATATGGATTTTTATAAACATAAGGATTTTATGTTTATATATATAATCCAAAAGTGATTATGGTGTAGCTAGCTTCTGGGTTTTTGTCTAAAACTCTTTATGTATATAAAATCCTTGCCAATGATACTAATAACATTCTGTCTATGGATGCTGCCTAACCATTAAAATGTCTATTAGGAATTTCATGTTTGGTTTGAAATACTTATACTTTTACACTTTATAAAAAATGTTTTGAACATCTCTAATTTGCAAAGCACATGTTACAGATAGTGGCAAATACAAAGATGCACAATGAGTCCCTTCCCTGAATTTATAATCTACACTGTGTCCCAAGGTTGTTACTAAAGTTTCCATACATAAGGAAAGTGGGAACTTGTACATAGATCTAAGTTTACTTATAAAAAAATCCATTAAAAGATTTTATAAAATATTTATAAAATAATCTCCATGTGTTGGCCACCTCTTTGTAAAATTTTATAATGGATATTTCTTAAATAAAGGTCCAGTTAACTATAATTTCACAATTTCCCTATGTATGGCGACTTTAGGGGCGACCTTTGAGATACCTGGTCGTGAGAGACCGCAGTATCACCGGGAAGTAGACATGGTGTGTTGTTGGCAACTTTGCTGTGTACTTGGTGGTTGTATATCAGGATTTTTCTTTTATGTTGATGGTTACAAAGTATATTTGAAGAAGTATGTTTTCTTGTGTTACTGCTTGAACTGTACTTTGCATTTTATATCAAGTTCTTTTATATCAAAGGTATGCCTGTTTTAGACAAAAACCAAGAAAAAACCAAAGATTACTATACTGTAATCACTTTTGGATTATATATATAAACATAAAATCCTTGCATATATATATATATATACATATATATTTCTTTCTGTGTGACCATCATGATGTTTATAATAAAGTATGATATTTAATACTTTCAAACTGATGATTAAATAATTCTGCACCATTATGGGTACTGCAGTTGCCAAAATGTGCTGATCATAAATCAAATTGAGACCCTTAATGGAAAATTACAAAACTTACATAATCTGATAAAGACTGAGCAGATTCTCATGTTTGAGAAACCTTTAAGTTTTTCTCAACAGATGTTACCAAGTTATCAAATTGCAGATGTCTTGTTTGGAGCAAAGTCCCCCTGCTCCCCATTCCTTTCTGGGGGAAGCTTTTTGAAGTTTGTCACTGCAGGTGAAGAGACTGAGACCATCCACAGGGAACAAGGCATGGTGGGGCAGTTAAAGTGATCACAGCGTAGCCAGCTTCTGGGTTTTGTCTAAAACTCTATTACAGAGCGAAGAGAGTGAGCTGCCCCATATATTCCAAAAACTTTCAGAAATGTCAAAGAGGGCAGGTGAATTTAGTGTAACTTTTCCTAAGTTAAATGAGAGCTCTTCATCCTGGAATGGCATCCCAGTACACCCCTGAAACAGAAGGGTGTTTGCTGTTGTCCAGTGAGTGTTCGCGGAGTTAAGGTACTTTATAACCCTTCCTAGGCCAACAGCCATCAACCCCCACCCACTTCTAATGGCAGAGGACAGAAAATTGAATTAAGTAAAATACATTCATTTGGTTTGATCATTAATAATTTTGTGACATTATGTCTGAATTCAGGATTCATTAAGACATAAAGATAAACGAGGAGAAAAAAAGAAATAGCCGTTTGGGGCAACACCCATTTATGATTCAAAATCACAGCTTATTCTTTGATGCACTTCCTGCCTGAGTCTCCACCAGATGAGTGAACTTGGGCATAGTGAGTACTTTCTATTCACTTTGTTAGGACCAAAGAGTTGTTAGTTTTGATCTGATAAAACTTTCCTCTAAACTTGAATATTTATAGACAGAATTGCTGGTTTATTAAACCAAATCCAATGTTGATCTTGTCTGAGGGAGTAGGAATAAGAACAAAAACACATAGAAGTAAGCAAGTGGAGACTTACCGTATCACGTTGCCTGTTATCTTTCCCTGATATTATCAAGAAGTAGTTCCATGTCAGTAGCAACAACAGACCCAGTGGTATCATGTAGAGCTCAAAGTTCCAGACAACAAAGAGAAAGAGCTGGAGGAGAGAGAAGAGAGCAGAAAAGATGAGGCAACTCTGAATTTCATTCAACAGACTCTCACTTACCCCCACTGCAAACCCCACAGAGCTAAATACTTTAGAAGGGCAAGCTTTATCCTGAAAACAAAGCCCTGGGAACTTGTGAGGCGTTTTTTCTAAAAGCACAATTGACCCCTGGAAAGTCACTGTTAAGATTTTTAATCTGTTGAATTTCTATAAAGGAAATACTGATATCATTACCTTACCAAAGAAATAATTTTATTTTTTTTCCTCCAGTGAAATTATTGTTTGGTTGGACAAAATAAAAAAGACAGCAAAATGAGCTTCCCTACATTGTCAGAAGTAGTTCTATCTACCTTGATAATAAAAAAATGAATCACTATTTAATATCAGGGACTTTAAAAAAACTCACATAGACAACACAATGTAACAGGTATAAGAGTTAGACAAAACGAGCAGGCCTATGCCAGCGAGCCACAAAGGTTTCACACTGTGGAAAAAACATTGCTACCAACTATCAACAAGTGTAAGAAGAAAGGTCAGCTTGACACTCAGCATTACCATAGAAATTAAACAGCTATTAAGGGAAATTTTGTGAAAGTAAATTTTAAAATGCTTCTTTGTATCTTTTTTCTAACACAATCTACTTCTTAACGTATATAAACTTTTTCATTGTAAGACAAATGTTAGATTAAGAACTCAGGGTGGCAGATGGAACCATTCTGAGAGCATTTACATTGCAAAACACCACACAACGTCGGATATAAGGTGTGACTCACTCCCGCCCCCCTACCAGACTCTTGCAATGCTGGACAGATCATCTAAATTCTCTGGATCTGTGGCTCCTGCTGTCAAATTAAGGTAATATTCAGCGAGAGGTGTTTAAGAGCTGAGTTCTACTCACGATTCTAACACTAACTAGATGTACAACCTTTCGGCAACCATTTGTCCTCTCTTTAATTTCTTCCTCTACAATGGGAATAATAGCAGTGTCTATTGACAGGTGTGAGAACGTAATCAATAAAGTGTGTTCAGCACTGACACACACTGCTTGGTCCCAGTAACTGTACAAAGCCAAAAACTACTACTGTATAAATGTCATTGATACCGAACAAAACTCAGAAAGATACCTAATTATTGACTAGGGTTCTTAAGTAACACAAATTCTAATACTGAAAGCTAGAAAGTCCTCTGACTGCTAAGATTTAGCTGACCCATAGCATAACCAAGAATTTCAGGCACCTAATCAGATAACACAAACATCTTGCCTTTGGGAGGTTGGGGGGTTTAGGAGCTATACCCTAAGGATACTCAAGTCAGGTAAAGCAGCACGGGAAAATTAAGCCACGTGGAGTGCTAGAGAGAGCCCTTTGACCTGAGGGCCAGGAGACCCAGGTTCGGAATGGTAGGAAGTCACCTGCACAGTGTTCCGACATCTTGACCAAGGCTTATGAACCTGATCGCCTGTAACATCCCTTCTCTAATAGTTAAAACAATGTCATGACGTTACTGCACCACCTTTCTCCTAACTTTGACAGTAAATTTTAAAAAATGCATATTTTACTGAATTTTTTGATATTTATAGCCCAAATGGACACCACAAAGCCTAACTAATAGTTAATAAACCAAAAACTGAATTTTGGACAGAATTACACAATAACTATAGCATCAAGTTCCTGAATGAGAAAAACTCCAAATATTGCAGAGCATGAAGTATGAGCCTTATCTTTGCTTTTTCCACTAGAAAAGAAAAAAGATTTCCAGAAAAAGAAAATATTTTCATTTTATTTTTGAAACACATACAATATGTATAAAGATGATATAAATTATAATTGGTGGTTATGATTATTAAAATGCATTGTTACAAAGATATTTTTTTCAGGAAGTGAATTAAGGTAACTTTGACAGCCATCAATCCATGTAAAAGGGACTTTGCTTTTGGTTACAGACTGCATTGATTAGTCTATATGCATTAATTCTTTACACGTCACTTTGGAACATTTAGGCAGTCACTAGAATATAAGGCCCTTAAGGGGAGTGACTTTTTTTTGTTCACTGTTTTGCCCCAGCGCCTGGAGGAGTGCTTGGGGACAGCAAATGCGCACTGTGGTCTGACCACAGTCTGTCCTCCTGGACCATCTGACACACCTGCCTTTCCTCAGGGTGTTCACTTGATCCAATGTGTTCTGGCTTTATGGATGAGACTCAGATTATTCCATTGCTAAATACAACCGATTGTAACCATTTTTAACCTATTAAGCAGATATATTTTCCCTTATAATGTCCACTCATTGGTGTTAGAGTCCTGGTATTATCCAAAATAAAAATTATTGATAATGACCATGTATTAGTGTTAGTTATAGGCCAGGCATTACATAGAAAACTTGTTAGATGCTAATGCTGCAGGTAATCAAGACATCTATTATACTACCTTCCTCTCTAGGTTGACATCACCAATTGCTTCAAGTACCACTTACAAGGTATGGTTTCTGGGCACTTGCCTATGGTAGACACTTTCCTCTAGCCACATCCAAATCAATACATTAATGATGTTCCTAAAATATAGCACGCAGAGCTGCCACAGCACTTCTCAGGAATACCTATGGCATTGACATGTCCTGCCAACCTTGGCCCTAGAATACAAGCTGAGGAAAGATCTAAGAGAGAGACTAAGAAGGAAACGACATTGGGGTGGGGTCCTGGGGACGGAAAGACCATCCCCTCTCCTGGTGCACGCTCTTTAAGAATCTAACACTTGGGTAACTGAGTGGGGAGCTCCAACTATTGAAAGCCAACTTTTGTTATTATTATTTTTATTTTTATTTTTATTTTTACATATACGTGTGATTATTAAGTTTCCACTTTTTGCCTTCACAGAATTAAAAAGGCTTAAGATTCACCAACAATAACAATGTTTAAGATAAGGACTAGAGACAAATACCTCATAAAGAATGAATGAAAGCACCTTTTGAAAAAACAAACAAGGCTCGGCGCCTATGGCTCAACCGGCTAGGGCGCCAGCCACGTACACCTAAGGTGGCGGGTTCGAATCCCCAGCCCGGATCCGCCAAACAACAATGATGGCTGCAACCAAAAAATAGCCGGGCGTTGTGGCGGGCGCCTGTGGTCCCAGCTACTTGGGAGGTGGAGGCAGGAGAC